>NC_041388.1:25776087-25799218 GCF_002162155.2 Triticum dicoccoides
GCTAAAAACAACATTTGAATGTACATAGTATGAGACTTAATATCGATGTTTCAATTCGGTGTACATTGTAAGATTTGAACCGAGGACCAGGCATACGGGTAATTATTTCGAATTCGTGCCATACTAAGTTTCGAAAAGTTGACATTGACTCAGTTTGTTGTGCTATTTTGTAGGTCATATGTTTGAATCCATCCAAAAGTTTTCTCACTACCATGGTGTTCATCATATACATATGCATTTGTATTAAAAAAGTAGCATGGATACAGTGAAATGCAAAATCCACGTTAGAATTGGAGATTGCTACGTGACACACACTCTAATTCAAATAAGTAACTACGTGACACACACTCTAATTCAAATAACTAATTATGTGACACACTCTCTAATCCACGTTAGCGTGGGTACCGTTTCGATTTTTTTTTCAAATAACTCCTCATTAATTAATTTATAGTACTCCCTCTGTTCACTTTTATAAGACCTCGAAGACATTTCAGACAATGTGCAAAACAATTCATTTTAAGTTGTCTGAAACGACTTACAAAAGTGAATGGATGGAGTATCTCGTTTCGAATGACTAATTATTGCAAGGAAAACACGGGCATGGTAATACATACAAATTTGTTTGCAACTGAAAGAAGATTCATTTGCATTCTCAAATGTAGGCACACCAGGCAAACCAGGGTTGTGTCGGGGTGGATGCTGCTTCGATGCCTTAAAGGCAACTGCCTTTGGGTCACTGACATGTGGGCCAGCCACCTGTTGGGCCCATATGTCATGGACACAAAGGCAGGTGCCTTAAGGCACCAAAGCATAGTCCTGTCGGGGTGGTCGCGTGTGTCGGACGGACGCGTAACACCCAACCACCCATCCCCCTCCCCCCCAAAAAGGACGATGACAATATAAGTTCGCGCTTCCATGTTTCGGATTGAAATATCTGGCGGCCCCAATTCCAGCCCTGAAAAATCTCTCTTCTCCACCGTCCCCCTCTGCGCCCAGATTGCTCAAATCCCTAATTCGCCGCCAACCCTCGAATCGCCCCTCGTCTTGTATGTTCCCCCACAGTTCCCCACCTCTGTGCCGGACGACGACGACGAAGACGACGGTCGCGCTTCACCACTGCACCGGAGCTACCTCATCTACGCCCTCGTCCACCATACCGGGTGGTCCACCGACAACGTCGGCCGCCGCAACCGACGTGCCTCACAAACACCGAGTTCCACTGCATCAGGTGCGCTTCACCGACGCCGTATCCTAGCTCACCGGGGCTACTTGACCAAGCACATCGTCGCACCTCCGCCCCCCCGAGGCTGTTGGGGCTTCACCAACGGTCTCGTCCACCGCATCGTAGCACTCCGCTGCCACTCAAGATCTGCATCCGCGCGTGGCCAGCCAACGCCAGCGCATCACCCTCAACGGCTCTGAAGTGACCCACACTCTAGCTAGGCGAGCATGCCCAAACGCCAGCCCGAACTAGGTATCCACACATCACTCCCTTGTGCACTATTCCGACGATGTTTGGATATCCTTTCACTGCTCTCTTAGCTTACACGCTTATGCAACTCTGACCTTAACTCTTATTTCTTCTGGAGATATCATCTGAAACAAGCAAATCCATATTTTAGCGAAGCATGACGGCGCTACGGGATCTGGTACACATCCTGCACACCCGTATAACCTTGTAAGTATCTGTCCTCCGGTACAACATCAAGGTCGATTCCTCTTATTTGATCAACCATTCGCCGTGTCAAAAATGCAGAGGGGGATGCAAGGAGCACAAGGCCTGCACATCCAAGCAAGTGGTAACATGGACTTGTACATGGAACATCCCAAGCACAAGCAGAGCTGCAGTGAGCCTGTACAACGAGCTAGCGTAAGTCCCTGCATTTCATTTAATTCGTACTGGCATTCGTGTATGATTTGTGTGTAGTGGCTGATCCACGAATTCAAGTTACCAGGGGTGAACATTTAACTTAAAAAATACGAAGGCACTTGCACTCTGGAAATCAACATAACTTGAGAAATGTGAAGCTACATGCACTTTGAAAACCAGCTAATGATCCAAAGTAGTTGAGATTATAAACACTAAATGATGCAAGCACCAAAAAACACAAAATGCAACATGGTGTACAAGGACTACAAACATGGTCTGTACCTGCTTGAATTATTCGTTCTCTGGCTGAAAATATCGAAGTGTAATTGCACGTATAACCAGTGCGCAAACTGCATATCAATATATCTATCCTACACAAGTATGCCAATAGTTTCAAACAACAGATTAGAAAAGTATTTATGCTATGTTGTCATGATACGGGGACTTTCTGGTAGATGGCCTCGACGTTTCCTCAAGCTATGAAAATGCACTATAATTTGCTTGTCATCAATGCATGCAAATCTGTGTCTCTCTCAACTAGTCTTGGCCATCTCAGTCCTGGCCCTGTCGGCCCACCCAGGCCCGGCCCTAAAATCCAGGGCCTAGGCCCGATGGGCTTGTCCGTGGGCTGGGCTTGGGCATGAGTTTTGAGCCCATCAGCAGGGCCTGGATGGGCTTGGGCTTGGCATATTGGCATTTTAAGGAAGAGGCCCGGCCCACGGCCCTAAGCCCTAAGGGCTTTTTACGAGATGGGCTGGGCTTGTGCTTGAAAAGTAGGCCCGCTGGTAGGGCCTGGGAGGGCCTGGGCCTTAGTTTTCTACGATGGGCTTTTTTAGGCCCGGCCCAAGCCCGGCCCGGCCCATGGCCAGATATGCTCTCAACAAAGTATATCATCATTAGACACTAAATACTTCAATGAGCTTGCAAAATGCTTGCATTAGATCCCTCATTAGACACTATATGTTCATCACCAGGAGCATGTAAAATGTTTGCATGAAATCCTTCATTAGTAGTCTGTTCATTAGACACCTCAGGCTCAAGAACAACATGAGCTTGTATGTTTGCACCGGAAACTTGATTAGATACATCAGATTCAGTCAGTTCAGTATTGATTGGGGGAGTTATAAAATAAGTAGAAATTGGTTTCATTTTCTCATAGATTCCATACATACAAGAAGTTTTACAACGCCGTCAGGTTTAACTATTGGCCAGAAATTGAAGAGTTGAATTAGATATAATCAGGGATGTGATGTACCTGCTCGTTGCGTATGCTACTCTTGCAAGCTACGACTGTCCGTTTGCGCAAGCTCGATGCCATGCCCGTGCTGCCGCCGCTGCCTCCCACGCAGGCTACACCCAGGGTTGGATCTTCATCTTCTTGTCCTTCCGTTCGCTTGAAGCCCGATGACGGCCCTCCAACGAGGGCGTGAGGAAGTGCTGTGTCGGTCTGTCCAGTGGTGAATAGGTTAGGAGCGAACCAGACTGGAGGCTGGAGCGAATGAATTGGGATTTTTCCTGCTATCGATCGATATGGGAGGCGCTAGTTTGGGCCGCGAGCCTGCTATAGGGCCTTCCTTGCACTTATGTTATTGGCCCATTGTCGGTGTCAAAACCGGCGGATCTCAGGTAGGGGGTCCCGAACTGTGCGTCTAAGGCGGATGGTAACAGGAGGCAGGGGACACGATGTTTTACCCAGGTTCAGGCCCTCTTGATGGAGGTAAAACCCTACGTCCTGCTCGATTTATTCTTGATGATATGGGTATTACAAGAGTTGATCTACCACGAGATCGGAGAGGCTAAACCCTAGAAGCTAGCCTATGGTATGATTGTATGTTGTCCTACGGACTAAAATTCTCTGGTTTATATAGACACCGGAGGGGGCTAGGGTTACACAAGGTCGGTTACAAAGGAGGAGATATACATATCCGTATTGCCTAGCTTGCCTTCGACGCCAAGTAGAGTCCCATCCGGACACGAGACGAAGTCTTCAATCTTGTATCTTCATAGTCCAACAGTCCGGCCAAAGGATATAATCCGGCTGTCCGGAGACCCCCTAATCTAGGACTCCCTTAGTAGCCCCTGAACCAGGCTTCAATGACGATGAGTCCGGCGCGCAGTGTTGTCTTCGGCATTGCAAGGCGGGTTCTTCCTCCGAATACATCACGGAAGAATTTGAATACAAGGATAGTGTCCGACCCTGCAAAATAAGTTCCACATACCACCGTAGAGAGAATAATATTTCCACAAATCCAATTTGCTGACTTGTTTTGGCAACACGACATTATGCCATGGCCCGGTGATTATTCGAACCATTTCCTTTAACTAGCCCCGCACATAACGCGAGGCAGTTTTTTGACACGTCTTGTCAAAACAGAGATCGTGTCCCCCTTATTACGTGATTCTCATCAATACGGGCATGGGTAACCCAACTACGCCATTGATTATGGTGCTTGGGGGATAAGCGAGTTTTACCAGGCTAGTGGGGATGCATAGTTTCGTCCGCCCATATAAAGGGATACGGATTCACCTTTTCATCCACGCCTTCTTCCTCCTTTGCTCATCCATTTTCGCGCACTCGAGCTCCAGTGCCCAAGTCCGCACTTCCCACCTCAACCTTCTCCAACCATGTCCGGAGCGGGAGGCAGGTGGATGGTCTCCTCCGTCATGGAGGGACACATCAAGAAGCTGAGGAGAGCCGGATACCTGCCTGATGACATCGCGCACCGGCTCCTAGATGAGGGGCAGCTCATCCCCACCCCCAGGCCCCATGAGAGGGTAGTGTTCCTTACCCATTTCCTCTGCGGACTGGGATTCCCTCTCCACCCATTCGTCCGGGGGCTCATGTTCTACTACGGCCTGGATTTCCACGATCTGGCCCCGAACTTCATCCTCAACATCTCGGCGTTTATCGTCGTGTGCGAGGCCTTCCTCCGCATCAAGACCCACTTGGCTTATGGCTGAAGACCTTCAATGTCAAGCCGAAGGTAGTGAGCGGCCGCCAAGCGGAGTGCGGAGGCGCCATGGTGGGCAAGATGCCCAATGTCACATGGCTCGAGGGCTCCTTCGTGGAGGCCGTAAAGGGGTGGCAATCGGGGTGGTTCTACATCACCGAGCCGCGTGACCCAAAATGGGTAGCGGCCCCCGAGTTCCGATCTGGCATCCCCACACGGCTCACCTCCTGGCAAGAGAAGGGCCTGTCCTGGGGTAGTTCGGGAGAGCTGATCGGACTCCAAACATGTATTCAAAACATGGTGAACAAGAAGCTCAAACTCGTCAACGTAGTCCAGGTCATGCTCATCCGCAAGATCCTCCCGTGCCAACAACAGGCTTTCAACTTGTGGGAGTTCGACCCGGCCCAGCACCGAACTCTGAATAGCAAGGTTGTCAGAATCGCGATTCTATTGTACGATTCTACGACTTTACGATCCAAACTAACCCCTTCGATTCTACGACTTTAGTCTCTAGAATCTACGTTTCTACGATCCTGATAGTGAAGATTCTACGATTTGCGATCCTGCCATCAGAGCTCTGATTCAATTCAGAATCACGATTCTGACAACCCTGTGAACAGGCTCTTCAACACAACTCACGAGGATGCCTGGAAGGTGCTATTCAAGGGTGCCGAGGTTCCCCCTCCCACTACCGAGGATCGCGGATTCTGCGCGAAGCGCCAAGCCAGTGTGGTAAGCTGTTTTACCTCTCACAGGATACTTGTTTTTCATAGTTTGATTCTTTGCGGGATCTAAGCTCCCGTACCTTTGACAGGACTGGCAGGAGACGGCCGGACAAATCGACTGTCCGGCTCCTTTGCCTGAAGGCCCAGCAGACGCTCTTCTAACGAAGATGCTGACTCCGGCTCCTTACAAGGTGCCGGAGAAGACCAAGAAGGCCAAGGGAACCCGAAAGAGTTCCCGACGCCATGCGTCATCGGACTCATCATCCGATAACTCTGCGACACACTCCTCCCCCGAAGACAACGAGGAAGAAGAAGATGCTCCCCCTTCAGAAGGGGGAGACAAGAAAAGGAAGGCCACCCCCACTGGGGAGGCCGGAGGGTCCAAGAAGGGAAGGACTCTCCTTCCGGATAGTTCCACCACCGCCGCCGAAGGCGAAGACGACTGGATGCTCAGGGCTAAGCCCCTGGCGAAGTCGTAAGTATTCGGATACCAGAGTAACTCATAGCATTCCTTTGTCGCACTGCTTCCCCTAACGCCAAATATGATGATGCAAGCCGCCACGAGCTCGTATCGATGTATCGTCGGACGGCTCCCTGGGCTCGTCGGGTATGGATAGTGATCCACTTCCGACCGCCACCTCCCCTTGCCCTGCGGACAACGCCGAGGTATTGTCTCAAGAGGCACCGGGTCGAGGGGAGACAGTCCCGGAGGCGCCTCAAGGCGACCTTCCGGACTCCGGGAACAGAGGGGACAAGGCCCCTGAGGGCTTCGAGTTTGGCCCTCAGCCGAACACTGCGCCGGAACCTCCAGTGGTTCCGGACTCGGGCAGGCGGCCTCCTTCCAAGAGGGGCAAGACGCCTGTGCCGGTGACCTCTGTCCATCCAGAGGCGCCGAACAATCTACTGGGAGCGCTTCGCAGCGCTTCCATCGACGAGGAGCACTGTACTATTATGAGTGCGGTGGTCCAGAAGGTTCAGTCCGCCAAAAGCGGATTGACTGAAGCCAGTGCCAGCCTTCTAACAGGCTTTGAGGTAAGTGTTTAAAATATAGGAAAAATATTACCGCATAGATAGTAGCCCCTGATGTTCTGTTCGTTGTTCACAAAGAAAAGCCGAACAGAGGATCAAACAATATCGTAGGAGTCTAATATAAGTATGTCAATATGCGTATGCAGGCTTCGCTGCTGGCATCTGCCGCACTGACTGCGGAGGTCGCCGCACTGAAGCAGGACCTTAAAGGGTCCAAGGACGAGCTCGGCCTTGCCAAGAGGCAACTCAAGGAGAACAAAAGTAAGTAGTACCTAGTCTATGGATATGTATAAAAAGAATGCGATTGCAAATGACAGGATCATCATGAATTTGCCAGGGGCCACAACTGAAGTGGCAACCCTAAAGCAAGCGCTGTCCGAGGCCGAAGATAAAGCGGCCAAGGAGTGCACCGAGCGGGAAAGGCAAGAGGCTCGGGTGGGGGAGGTGCAGCAAGAGCTCCAGTCTCTCGTGACGAAGCACGAGGCGTTGGAGCTTGACTCGAAGACGCGAGAGTCTGAGCTTGCCACGGCCCTCGAGAGTGCAAAGAGTGCCAAGGCCGAAGCCCAAAAGGCCCTCCTGGAGATTGACGCGATGAAGAAAATAGCGGCGGGTAAGGCATTCTATATGCAAAGCAAGCATGTGAAAGTAAATTACCTATTACTTACCCGAATCCGGAGCTCTCCAGGAGCATTCGCAGATTTGCCCCGCAGCGTGTCGGATGCCGCACAGTTTTATCAGGCTGAGGAGGGAAGCTCAACGGAGAAGCTGTTCTGGTCTCAGTATACTGGGACCGAACACCTGATGCCTCTAAGCGACCAGCTAAAGCAGCTGGTCGAGCTACACAAGGCGGCCGAACAGGCCATGAAGGGCCTTATAGTCCGGCTGTGGCCTGGCAACGCCCTTCTGAACATCTACTTTGGCCTGGTGAGGCGGCTTGTGGATGCCTGCCCATGGCTGGAAGTCGTCAAGCGGTCTGTCTGCATCGAAGGTGCACGCCGGGCTTTCGCCCGTGTGAAGGTGCAATGGGCCAAGCTAGACGCCGTGAAGTTGATCGAGGAAGGACCGCTGCAGGGCAAGGAGCATTGCACCCTTGAAATTTATTATGAGGGTGTCCTGAAGGGTGCCCGTCTTGTAGCGGACGAATGTCCAAAGGATGTAATATTTGAGTAAACTTGCTCGTGTGATCCTGTATGATGAAAACTTGTTTCATATGCGCTATGCAACACTTGTTTGAATTTAAAATATTACCTTCTGTTTGGCTGTTTATCCAATCTGAGAGATGGCTAGTCCTCGGCTTCTGCCCCCATGCCGTGAGTGCTGGGGTGTTCGGGATAAACCTGAGCACTCTTGTTCCCATTTTTGGGTCCTTCGAGGAAGGTGCTCAGCACAGCGAACAAGGCAACCGGACTAATAATGCTTTATCACTCTCACTTAGCCATCGAATTCTGTAATTTTAAATTTCGGCGAAGCCCGTGGAAGGCCGAATTCAGGGCGCGATACACGCCTTTAAGCCGGACTGGACCGGCTCCTCGCTCTAAGAGGCATAAGTCTTTAGGGACTTGAAACCTCGCCGAACAGCGACCAGTCTCTCGCCTTATCATGACAGTCAGTTTTAGCTTTCTCTACTGAGGTGCTCAGCCCAGCAGAACCGGGGCACAATCGCAGTAGTTCTCCTAGTGCTACCTTAGCCGATAGAGCGGAACGTAAGGTACCAAAACATAGGAGTCGGGCAAACCCAACATTTGACCAAAGACATGATTCAGAGCTGATGCATATAATGCTATAAGTTCGGGGTGCCGCACTTGTGAAAGTGTTCTGACTTCTCACACCATATTGTGGGGTACTTATGCCCCTGGTGTATTGGCCGTACCAAAGTGTACGGTTGCAAGGCGTCATTAATGAACACACACACACACACACACACACACACACACACACACACACACATATATATATATAAAGAAGAATGCAATAATAGTCTTAATGCTATGCATTGTTTATTCAAAAAGGTGTGTTAAAGCAGAATGATACAGATAGTGCGATAAGCAAAAAGTAGGACTATGTCCCTTCCAAGGGCAAGCTGAGGAATAGTATTAAAGCAAATATTTCACTCGTTATCGTAATCCACCTGGGAGTTCCATGGTGTGACGTAGCTTTCTGCCTCCTTGGTTGCTGCATCATGTGTTCGGCAATCATGCTGCCGGACAAGGTTTCCAGAGATTAAAGTCCTGAAAGAGAAAAATAACAAAGCGGGAAGCCCCTAGTGTGGTTTAAGTCGCGTCTTGGGGCGTGTCGTAGTTGTACCCCCCTCCCCACCTGTGTCCATGGTATTTTTAATGCGTAATTATGTACGCGTGGCGCGGATTTCTCCGTTTGGCTTGGGCCGGGGTGGGGGCCGCATTGCTAGGCGAGCTCAGATCGTGCCAGGCGGTCTAGTTGCCGATTACTCCAAGCGCGCTTGAAGGTGTCCGGGTCTTGAAACGCCGAACTGGTGGATTGCCTTGAGAGGCTGCTTTGCACTTCTGCTGCGAGGGCCGTAGTGTGCTCCTCCGTGCGGAGAGAGCGCTCTGCGTTTCCATTAACTATGATGACCCCCTGAGGTCCTGGCATCTTGACCTTGAGGTATGCATAATGCGGTACCACATTGAATCTCGCAAATGCGGTTCGCCCGAGCAGTGCATGATAGCCACTGCGGAACGAGACTATATCGAAGATTAATTATTCACTTCGGAAGTTATCCGGGGATCCGAAGACCACTTCCAGTGTAATTGGGCCTGTGTAATGGGCCTCTACACCTGGAATGATGCCTTTAAAGGTTGTTTTTGTGGGTTTGATCCTTGAGGGGTCTATGCCCATTTTGCGTACTATGTCCTGGTAAAGCAGGTTCAGGCTGCTACCGCCATCCATAAGGACTCGAGTGAGGTGAAATCCGTCGATGATTGGGTCTAGGACCAGTACGGCGAATCCGCCATGACGGATACTAGTGGGGTGGTCCCTGCAATCGAAGGTGATCGGACAGGAGGACCATGGGTTGAACTTTGGGGCGACTGGCTCCAACGCATTTACGTCCCTGAGCGCACGCTTCCGCTCCCTCTTGGGGATGTGGGTTGCGTATATCATGTTCACCGTCCGCACTTGTGGGGGGAACCTCTTCTGTCCTCCGGTGTTCGATTGTCGGGGCTCTTCCTCGTCATCGCTATGTGGCCCCTTATCTTTGTTTTCGGCAATTAACTTGCCGGCCTGCTTGAATACCCAACAATCCCTGTTGGTGTGGTTGGCTGGCTTGTCGGGGGTGCCGTGTATTTGACACGAGCGATCGAGTATGCGGTCCAAACTAGACGGGCCCGGAGTGCTTCTTTTAAATGGATTTTTCCGCTGACCGGGTTTAGAGCCTTTGAATCCGGCATTGACTGCCGTATCCTCGGTATTGTCGCTGTTAATGCGGCGCTTATGTTTATTTTGACGTGACCTACCATTACCATCCTTGGTATCCGAAGTACCATGGTTCTTTGATATATTATTACTGTGAGCCTGCCAGCTATCTTCTCCCGCACAAAAGCGGGTCATGAGTGTCGTGAGGGCTGCCATAGATTTCGGCTTTTCTTGACCAAGGTGCCGGGCTAGCCACTCGTCGCGGATGTTATGTTTGAAAGCTGCTAGGGCCTCTGCATCCGAACAGTCGACGATTCGATTTTTCTTTGTTAGGAACCGAGTCCAGAATTGCCTGGCCGATTCTTCTGGCTGCTGAATTATGTGGCTCAAGTCATCAGCATCTGGTGGTCGCACATAAGTGCCCTGAAAGTTGTTGAGGAATGCGGCCTCCAGATCTTCCCAGCAGCTAATGGACTCTGCTGCCAAGCTGTTAAGCCAATGCCGCGCTGGTCCTTTAAGCTTTAGTGGGAGGTATTTGATGGCGTGTAAGTCATCACCGCGGGCCATGTGGATGTGGAGGAGGAAATCCTCGATCCATACTGTAGGATCTATTGTGCCGTCGTATGATTCAATATTTACGGGTTTGAAACCCTCTGGGATTTGGTGATCCGTTACTTCGTCTGTGAAGCATAGAGGGTGTGCGGCGCCTCTGTACTGGGCTATGTCGCGACGCAGCTCGAATGAGTCGTGTCCGCTATGTTCGGCCCGGCCGGATTTACTTTTACTGTATCCGGCGTGACGTTTATCGTCTCGCATAGTGGCACACCTTCGTGATCCGTAGATCGATCTTGCATGCTTTGCTTTGTCCTCCAATACGTCTCGCAGGTCTGGCGTATTTCCCCATGCCTTTTTATTTGAATGATGTCAGGGTGCGTGCTAAGTTTTTGGCTGGAATGCCTCTCTATCGCAGCCACGAGGTGGCCGATCAGCCGCGTCATACGCTTCTTCCTCTAGTCGGGGTAGCAACCTGCATTTTGGGTAACTCTTGGAGGGGCGTTCGAGTTTATATTCCTCGGCCGCGAGGACTTCAGTCCATCTGTCAGCTAGCAGATCTTGATCATCTTGAAGCTGTTGCTGCTTTTTCTTAAGGCTATTTGCCGTGGCCATAAGCCGGCGCTTGAAGCGCTCTTGTTCGACGGGATCCTCTGGCACGGCGAATTCGTCATCGCCGAGGCTTGCCTCGTCTTCGGAGGGGGGCATGTAATTATCATCCTCCACCCCTCCATCTGCCGCTCTCTCAGGAGGGTTGGCTCCTCCATCCTCCTGCTCTAAATCTTGCTGGAGGGGATTGTCGTTGTCTTCGGTACTATCTGGAGTGTTATTATCTCCTGTGCCGGTATCACCACTTTTGCTTTGGCGGGACTTAGAGAGGCGCCGCTGACGTTGGCGCTTGGGTTGCTTCTTGGAGGGGTCATCCTCCGCTGTCTCGTCGCCATTGCCTTCTTTGGGTGTGTCCACCATGTGTATATCGTATGATGAGGTGGCTGTCCAGTGCCCTGTGGGCAGTGGTTCCTCTTCGTCTCCCGCATCGTCGTCCATACCGTCTATGTCTTCGGAGTCGAAGTCGAGCATGTCAGTTAAGTCATCGACAGTGGCTACTAAGTGGGTGGTGGGTGGGCCGTGAATTTCTTCGTCGTCTGCATCCCAATCCTGTCGGTCATAGTTCGACCAGGATCCTCCTGACAACGAGAGAGACCTTAATGAGTTCAGTATCTCACCAAAGGGCGAGTGCTGAAAAATATCCGCGAAGGTAAACTCCATGATCGGCGCCCAATCAGATTCGCTAGGAACGGGCGCAGGCGGTTCGGAGCCCGTGGCCGGAGAAGGATCCGGCAGTTTGACAACATGGCTCTCGTGCAGGGTAAGGTCAATGTCCGGCTCGATCGTCGATGAGGATAAGGCTTCCGTGGCGGGGTCCATCCACCCATCCATGGAAGGCGCAACTGGCTCCAAATTGAGGGTCGGAGCGGTTGCCGGTGCGATCTCCTGAACACTGTCTGATGGTAGAGCTAAATCGTACTCATCGTGACCGCGTGACGCACAAGGCAGAGGCTCGAATCCATCGAAGATCAAGTCTCCACGGATATCGGCCGTGTAGTTTAAGCTTCCAAACCTGACCTGGTGGCCAGGGGCGTAACTTTCGATCTGCTCCAGATGGCCAAGCGAGTTGGCCCGCAGTGCGAAGCCGCCGAACACAAAGATCTGTCCGGGGAGAAAAGTCTCACCCTGGACTGCATCGCTATCGATGATTGTCGGAGCCATCAAGCCTAATGGCGATGACACAGAGGAACTCTCAATGAAAGCACCAATGTCGGTGTCAAAACCGGCGGATCTCTGGTAGGGGGTCCCGAACTATGCATCTAAGGCGGATGGTAACAGGAGGCAGGGGACACGATGTTTTACCCAGGTTCGGGCCCTCTTGATGGAGGTAAAACCCTACATCCTGCTCGATTTATTCTTGATGATATGGGTATTACAAGAGTTGATCTACCACGAGATCGAAGAGGCTAAACCCTAGAAGCTAGCCTATGGTATGATTGTATGTTGTCCTACGGACTAAAACCCTCCGGTTTATATAGACACTGGAGGGGCTAGGGTTACACAAGTCCGGTTACAAAGGAGGAGATATACATATCCGTAGTCTCCTTCATGAATCTCACGCAGGATCTCACAACCCTCTTCTGGAGAAACACAACATTAAAACGCCCCAGTGACACTATGATGATGTAGCTCTCCATTAACAATTGTCATTGACTTAGACCGCCGGGTTATCTGCATGGCTAAGGTTTCATCCCCACGTAACTCACCCCATGTCATATAAGCCAAATAAGGGACTGTCCAATCAGGAATTACATGAAGAGCTGCCACCAACTGAGCCTTCGGGTCTGGAATAGCCAAATCCTCCTTTGTGGGTAACTTGACCGATGGGTTATGCAAAACATCAAGAAAAACATTAGGCGGCACCGGTTTACGTTGAGAACCCAACCGGCTTAAGGCATCATCCGCTTCATTTTTTCTCCGATTCACATGCTCAACTTGATAACCTTTGAAGTGACCAGCAATGACATCCACTTCTCGTCGATAAGCCGCCATGAGTGGATCCTTAGAATCCCAAGTGCCAGAGACTGGCTGAGCTACCAAATCTGAGTCACCAAAGCACCTAACGCGGCTTAAGTTCATCTCCTTAGCCATCCGAAGACCGTGGAGTAAGGCCTCATATTCAGCTGCATTGTTAGTGCAAGGGAACATTAAACGGAGAACATAACAAAATTTATCACCTCGTGCGGATGTCAAGATAACTCCAGCCCGCGAGCCCTCCAGCTGTCTAGATCCATCAAAGTGAATAGTCCAATATGTGTTATCCGGCTTTTCCTCCAGTGCCTGCAACTTTGTCCAATCATTGATGAAATCCACAAGTGCTTGAGACTTGATAGCCGTAGGAGGCACATATTTTAACCCGTGAGGTCCAAGCTCAATGGCCCACTTAGCAACCCGGCTAGTTGCTTCCCTGTTTTGGATGATATCTCCCAAAGGAGCAGAGCTAACCACAGTGATGGGATGACCCTGAAAATACTGCTTAAGCTTTTGGCTTGCCATGAAAACCCCATACACAAGCTTCTGCCAATGTGGATATCTCTGCTTGGACTCAATAAGCACCTCACTGATATAATAAACCGGTCGTTGAACCGGATATTCCTTGCCTGTCTCCTTCTGTTCCACCACAATAGCCACGCTGACAGCCTGGGCATTGGCAGCCACGTACAATTACAATGACTCTTTATCAACAGGCACAACTAGAATAGGTGGCTTAGCCAGCTGCTTCTTTAAGTCCTCAAATATTATATTAGCACCATCACTCCAGAGAAAATTATATGTCTTTTTCATCATTTGATACAGAGGGATAGCCTTCTCTCCCAACCGGCTTATGAACTAGCTTAATGCCGCAATACGACCCGCCAAACGTTGCACATCATTGATACACGCCGGTTTAGCTAGAGAAGTGATGGCTTTGATCTTCTCCAGATTAGCTTCAATGTCCCTGTTAGACACCAAAAAACCCAAGAGTTTGCCAGCCGGCACACCAGAAACACACGTGGCCAGGTTAAGCATCATTTTATAAACCCGGAGATTATCAAAGGTTTCCTTCAGATCATCTATCAATGTCTCTTTCTCTCTGGATTTCACCACAATATCATCCACATAAGCATGAACATTGCGCCCAATTTTATCATGAAGGCAATTCTGCACACATCTCTGATAAGTCGCCCGGGCACTCTTAAGCCCAAAAGGCATAGACACATAGCAGAAGGCCCCAAAGGGAGTTATGAAAGCTGTCTTCTCTTGGTCCTTAACTGCCATCTTGATCTGATGATAACTGGAATAAGCATCCAAAAAACTCAAACACTCACAACCCGTCGTATCATCGATAATCTGATCAATACGAGGAAGAGCAAAGGGATTAGCCGGACAAGCCTTGTTTAAATCCGTGTAGTCCACACACATAAGCCAAGTGTCATTCTTCTTAAGTACCAGCACCGGGTTAGCCAACCACTCAGGATGGAAAACTTCGACGATATACCCAGCTGCTAAGAGCCGGACCACTTCCTCTCCAATGGCCTTCCGCCTCTCCTCATTAAACCGATGAAGAAACTACTTAACCGGCTTAAATTTTGGATCAATATTAAGAGTGTGCTCAGCAAGTTCTCTCGGTACACCCGGCATGTCTGAAGGCTTCCATGCAAAGATGTCCCGGTTCTCACGGATGAACTCGATGAGCGCGCTTTCCTATTTCGGATCTAGATTGGCACTGATATTGAACTGCTTCGACGAATCGCCAGGAACGAAATCAACCATCTTAGTGTCATCGGCCGACTTAAATTTTAGTGAAGGATCCTGCTCTGTGGTTGGCCTCTTTAGGGACGTCATGTCCACGGGGTCAACATTATCCTTATAAAATTTCAACTCCTCAGTTGCACAAACAAACTCAGCATAAGCATCGTCTCCTTCCTCACACTCCAAGGCTATCTTCCGTCTCCCATGCACCGTTATGGTTCCCTTGTAACCCGGCATCTTGAGCTGCACATACACATAACAAGGCCGCGCCATGAACTTGGCATAAGCCGGCCTCCCAAACAGATCGTGATATGGGCTGTGGATCTTGATTACTTCAAAGGTCAATGTCTCCGACCTAGAGTCATGATTATCTCCAAAAACAACTTCCAGAGCTATCTTACCAACTGGGTAGGCTGACTTACCAGGTACCACGCCATGGAAAACAGTGTTTGATGCTTTAAGATTTTTATCAGTCAACCCCATGCGATGGAAAGTTTCATAATAAAGGATATTGATGCTGCTCCCTCCGTCCATGAGTACCTTGGTGAACTTATACCCTCCGACCTGAGGTGCGACCACCAAAGCCAAGTGACCCGGATTATCAACCCGGGGCGTGTGATCTTTCCGACTCCACATAGTGGGCTGCTCAGACCAGCGTAAGTAATCGGGAACTGTCGGCTCAACAACATTGACTGCCCTCTTATGAAGCTTCTAGTTACGCTTACATAAGCTAGTGGTGAAGACATGATACTGTCCACTATTCAATTGTTTCGGGTTGCTCTGATAACCAGACTATTGCTGCTGTTGACTCCCCTGATTACTCTGCTGATTGTAACCACCCTGGTTGTCGTGATTACCTTGATTTCCTTGGAATCCAGAGTTAGAGCCGCCACCGCCATAACCTGGTCCATGAGAGCCGGATCCTGAACCGCCACGTGGACCATGATTGTCTTGAAAAAGATTGGAATTCTTGTACTCCTTCATAATGTAACAATCCTTCCAGAGGTGCCCATACGGTCTTTCTTGCGTACCATGTCTTGGGCAGGGCTGATTTAACATCTGTTCAAGATTGACACCGGATCCTCCGGTCTGTGGGGGCGGTTTACCTTACGATGCTAACCATTTGTTTGTGCATTGGTGTTAGCCACAAAGTCAAAACTATTATCAACTTTGCGCTTACCGTTGCCTCCCTAGTTCACTGGGTTATGTTGCTGCCCCTTGGTGTTGCTGCTCTTCTTTCCCTTCCCCAGCTTTTCGTCATCAGACTCGGGGTTCTTGGTACTATCAGAGTCAGCATACTTAACCAGAGCCGCCATGAGTGTCCCCATGTCATTGCAGTGGCGTTTAAGCCGCCCTAATTTCTGCTTTAGGGGCGTGAAATGACAATTGTTCTCCAACATCAACACCGCTGAGTCGGCATTGATGCGATCCGACGAGTGCAGGATTGTTGAGACCCGGCGCACCCAATGGGTTGTCGACTCACCTTCTTCTTGGACACAGGAGGCTAAATCCACAATCGACATGGGCTTGATGTCTACTACACAACCTTCTTCTTGTAGACGTTGCTGGGCCTCCAAGTGCAGAGGTTTGTAGGACAGTAGCAAATTTCCCTCAAGTGGATGACCTAAGGTTTATCAATCCATGGGAGGCGTAGTGTCGGGGATATACCCCGCGGTGTAAACCGGCCGGAAGTTAACCCGGCTGGACTTGCCGGTTTATCTGAAGACCCCGCTGACACTTGGCGAGTTACTGGCGACCCGCCCTGACCTGGCGGTTTACAAGCAACCCACCTGGTCATTATGACTCACTGGTGATCCGGCGAGCGGGACAAAGGATGACAAGGCCCAAGGCCCAGAAGGACGGTTCACGTTTAACGGTGGGCCGATTTAAGAGGAAGGCAGGAGGAATATTATCTTACAAGGAGTTAAGACCTAGACTTGTATCCAGTTTGTATTAGAGATAGACTAGTCCTAATCCTAATAGGACTCTACATGTAACCCGCCCCTCCAACATATATAAGGAGGGGCAGGGCTCCCCAAAAGGGAAAAGATGGACAAGTTCCGCAAGTTGGAGAAGTTAGGTTTAGACAATAGCTCTCAAGATAGAGCATTCTTGTAACCATGATCATCATCATCAATATCAATGAAGCATGATGTAGGGTTTTACCTCCACCGTGAGGGGCAGAACCTGGGTAAAACATCGCGTCTCTCATCCCGCTCAACCCCTCTCAAGCTACCACATAGACGCGTTGGCCTCGCGACTAAGTCCTGACACTAAGGACATCTGCCGTAACAATTCCACGACAGTTGGCGCCCACCGTGGGGCTCGCGCACGGTGGTGTTAAGTTCTTGGAGGGATCTATCTCAGGGATCGAGAAGTTCATGATTTTTCCGGATGAAGAAGAGACGGTTTAGAAAGATATGCATCAACTTCAAAGTTTATTGGTTCAGATTTATAATCTGGGATGTCTGAGTTTACGAGAGATTAGGGTTGCAGCGTCCTATGCGCCGCCGCCGACGCGACCTGTGGCAGAGGTTAGCCTCAACTTGATTTCCTATGCAATCAATCAAGCCATCAAGTTGCCAAGTCGTCGAGACAAGCAATTTCTCCTATCGTGCACTGTTTCGCTGGTTCAAAGTTCCAGGGGGCGTTAACTCGTAGCTCTTGGTGCTACTTCTTTTGGATAAAGGCCGAAGCCAATTCAATCTGGTACTCCTACCACGAATACTACTCAGAGGCCTGTACTTGCTCACGTGAGCTCTCAATAAAACTTTTCCTTATGCCGGTCTGTCCGCGAGCAGCAATATTATAATGGAAGAAAGATTTGGATATGAAGGGAGCTGCTGCTCTGTGCAATGAGCCGCCTCAAAATTACTGTACCTTTTGCTGTACCCTTGCGCCTTCTGCTATGACTTTGCCTCATCTCTGAGCAACTTCGCCACCAAGATGGATTCAGACTCTGTTGTGACCTCGTTCCAAACTGCCACGCGTGAACCTCGCGATAGCCAGAGCCTCGCCAACTGCGCCTCGCTGGCCGGGTCCCCAATGGCGAGTCAGCGCCAAGCCACGCTTGGTTTCGCTCCAAACCATCACCGGGCATCGCCACTGCGACCGCGACTCTGCCTAGCCGATGAACCAGATTCCAACTACAGAGCTGCCGCGGTCTCGTGGGGGTGGCTAAATTGCTATTGAATCTACTGGATATTATTCACGAACACTGAATACGGATCATCCGTCGTGTGCACAAATCAGGTGATATCCATCTAAGGTCTATTTTATTAGCGCATATTATTTTTTCCAAGAAACAATTACTTTGGCATGTGATATTTTTTAACACAGGGCAATTGTTCATTACGAATGAGGAGTTATATTACGGGCACGTAGCACGTGTTAGCAATACTCTGCACCGGCGTTTCGTCTGTATCAACCACCCGGTGAATGAATGTGCGCAAGTTACTGTCCCGGTGGTCCGGTTTACATCAGCTTGCCAGGACCGCGCCCGTGGTTAACTCACCCGTCCGTGACAGTTTACGACATTGGTGCTGATCTTCTCCGTCTGCCCCGGCTTACCGTGCCGCAGCCGACTCATCTGTCGGAACTACCTCTGATGCTGTGGTCATCTTTGCTGTCCGTCTCTCACGGCCCGGTCTACATCAACATACCAGACCGCACCTGTCTGCATGAGCTGTTTATTGAGTATGAGCAAGTCACTGCTTGCGTAGCCTGGATTTCTTTCAATAAATTGAAGGCAAATTATCATTCAACCACCATCTGCACTGGATGGTTCAATGGGCAGGCGCGCAAATCGCCGCCACTACAGTTTGGTTAACTTCAAATCACTAGTTGGAAGGAACCATTGGCCGAGTTGCTGACACGGCTCATACGGGATCATTTACAACCCGCCGCAGTCACCTCAACCTTCTGTGGATTCACATCGTACTATCAACACCAATGATATACAAGTTATGCCGGTTTATATCATGGTCAAATATGGAGAGTCTCAAGCCAACTCCTCGAGTCACCTTTGAGACTCGGGGGCTACGATGACATGACTCAGCGAATCGTGCCAGTTTCAGCAAATTTAAGAAACCCAGGATGATGGAGGGAAGGATAACCCGGTCCCGGAGGCTACTGTTATATTGATGAAAGTTTAAAGGCCGTTAGAAAATTTCCGATTTAGAAAGTATATGACAGTTACAAAATCCCGGCTCAATGAAGAAGTTCCAGGTCATCAGAAATGACTCCGGTTTAGAATCTGGCTCAAGAGACATCTTTCTCCCACAAAGCTCTGAAGCGCTCAAATCCGGTTTAACAATGTCCGGTTCAAAAAGGAATTAACTTCTCGCAAGTTCGAGTTTAAAGGCCGTCAGAAAATTTCCGGCTAAAAATGAAGATTTCGGTTTAAAATCCGGTTCAAGGGAAAGATGTCTCCCACAAAGCTTTGAAGGTCTCCATATCTGGTTCAAGAAGAATTTATCTCTTGCAAAAAGTTAAAAATTGCCAAAGAGGACCTGCTGCCATGATGCGCGGTTCAAACATGGGTATCCCGCCTTACTGGCCTGACATATTATTGGTCACATGGGGGCTTCTGCTTCATAAAGCGGGGTCTCTGTTCTTTTACATCATGTGTGGTTACACGGAGTTGTTCTAAAGCGGCCTCCGGTTTACCCCTTGAGTTTGCTTTTTAAAAGCATCATGTTATATCACTTGGAGGTTTGGTCGTGTCCGAACCAATACCATACCTCTTGATAGGCGAGAGCCACCAGATCACTTGGGGACTTGGTCACGTCTGAACCAGTCATGCCTCTTGATTGGCCTAAGGCCACAGAATCACTTGGGGCTTGGTCGAACCCGAACCATTGCCGTGCCACTTGGTCGGCATAAATGCCACAGTTTCATTTGGGGACCTGGCTGACTAGAACCATAGTTACACCTAACGGGAGCTTGGTCATGTTCGGCCATGGTAACGCCATTTGATCATCTCAAATAAACCTTTTTTGCAAACGGTTTTGTCATTGCTTTTGCTTCGCATTTTTCTTTGCAAGATACTTTTTTCTTTTTTATTGCGCTTTTTTAAACCGACAAAGTTTTCAACCAATCAATTGACGGAACACAGTTCACGTCAATCCGGAGACTATTTGCCCGGTTTGATCCTTGTTGTTAACATCCTCTTATGGAGTAACACGGTGTTTATCACAACCCGGCACGGTTTTATCATAAACCAGCACAATATGGAAGGAGTTATCAATACTCAAGATTGGGGTTATCACCTTTACTACAAAAAGTTAGTAAAACCAACAATGTGATTCAATGCCACATGTATGATCTATTTCATATTTGATTATTCTTAAGTGCAGCCTTGGTTATAAACCCGGGTTATATGTTGGGCATTATGACCCGTCCGGCGGTAAACCGCCAGGACACTTTAAACTTGTTGTATGCAGAAACAGGTTTGTTAAACCGGCCTGGCTTTGGACTATAAGTCACCAGTATATATATTTGGATTGCGCCAATGGAATCATGCGCTTATAAATCATTGGGTTATATTATTCAAATAGCCAAACTTGGCTGGATTTTCATTATGATATTGAATGAATAAGGTTTTCATACCGGATTATATTATCTTGAATAGCCAACATGGCTGGATTTTTATGGTTATTAATAACCGGTATTATTGAGTTTTCAAAGTCGCTTTAGCACAATGGCTATTATTTTATCAAAGGATATGATTTATTCTACAATGGAAGGAATAGTCCCGAGTCGTTGCAGGCTTACAACCCGACACTTGGGGGGATACATTATTCAAATTGAGATTACATGCAAGTCTCATGTCGCTGCAAGCATGCACCATGACACTTGGGGGCTAATGCAAAGTCATTTTTACTAGTCTTATTGAAGACCCGACTCATCATATTATAATGAGCCGGCCCTTGGGGGCTACCAATTGCTCCTGTCAACAATTCAAGGTACACACGTTTTCATCTATTATTGAAGGATCCACTTCTCAGTTGGTAAAGCACAAAACTCTCAACCTTGTGGATATGGGTTCAAGCCCCATGATGGGAGTTACATAATATAATGTTATTCTCAATGAAGTATATATAAAGTCCCAGCTCAATATTATCTTACTGAGCCGGCCCTTGGGGGCTACACGTTGCTGTTAAAGTCTACATGCTCATATTTTCAAAGTCCCTGCTCATTATTTACATAATGACCTGACCCTTGGGGGCTACACTGGTTGAAGTTTTTATGAGCATCAAGCAATTACAAGTCCCAGGTTGCTGCAAGCATGACAACCCGGCACTTGGGGGCTACATATGTGGAATACTCAATTCTGACTAGTGACTGGGATGAACAACATGGATTTCTTCAAAATTGGTAACATTTATATTGAAGCAAGTCTTAAGCCATCACTTTGTTCTGCTCAAGATTTGGGGGCTATAGGTATTATATTATTATCGAAGAAATGTTTTCAAATTCTCTGTTTGAGCAAACCAGATTGACCCGGCGTCACCAATCATTATGACCCTGTGGCTGCAACCCAGCATCATCAATAATCATGAACCGGCGTTGTGAACCGACGTTGGCAGCAATCATAACCCGGCGTCTATCAACGGTCATAATCCGGGATCATTAGTTTTTATAACCCGACCATTTTGGTAATGTTAAACCAGCAAGTTTTACATCTTCAAACCGGCTGAATATCAGATAAGTATTTCAAGACCCATATTTCTTCAACCGGCGCTTTGGGAGCTGAGTCAAAGGAGTTATTCTTCACAATATTTCTCGGTGACAAACCAATGTCGGCAAATTGATTATGAAGCTGGTCTGTTGACCCGGATTTCCCAGAAGGAGGAAATAACAAGGACATAAGGATGATCAGGTACCGGTTTACAAAAATTCTTAACCCGGAGCATAACCTGTCAAATTTGTTCTTGTGTTTATTTTGTAGCATAAGTTTACTATGAATAAATCCAAGCTAAACTTGGGGGCTAATGTCGGGGATATACCCCACGGTGTAAACCGGCCGGAAGTTAACCCGGCTGGACTTGGCGGTTTATCTGAAGACCCCGCTGACACTTGGCGAGTTACTGGCGACCCGCCCTGACCTGGCGGTTTACAAGCAACCCACCTGGTCATTATGACTCACTGGTGATCCGGCGAGCGGGGCAGACGGATGACAAGGCCCAAGGCCCAGAAGGCCGGTTCACGTTTAACGGTGGGCCGGTTTAAGAGGAAGGCAAGAGGAATATTATCTTACAAGGAGTTAAGACCTGGACTTGTATCCGATTTGTATTAGAGATAGACTAGTCCTAATCCTAATAGGACTCTACATGTAACCCGCCCCTCCAACATATATAAGGAGGGACAGGGCTCCCCAAAAGGGAAAACATGGACAAGTTCCACAAGTTGGAGAAGTTAGGTTTAGACAATAGCTCTCGAGATAGAGCATTCTTGTAACCGTGATCATCATCATCAATATCAATGAAGCAGGATGTAGGCTTTTACCTCCACCGTGAGGGGCCGAACCTGGGTAAAACATCGCGTCTCTCATCCCGCTCAACCCCTCTCAAGCTACCACATAGATGCGTTGGCCTCGCGACTAAGTCCTGACACTAAGGACATCTGCCGTAACAATTCCACGACAAGTAGGATGAAGATGGTCTCTCTCAAGCAACCACTAGTAGAAAAAGGGTCAAACATGAAGCACATTAGTGCCGGTTTGAATTTGAGCCGACACTAATGGTACCATTAGTGCCGGTTCGTGTTGAACCTTTAGTACCGGTTCGTGCCACGAACCGGTACTAAAGGGGTGATGGCAGGCTGCCGTCAGGCCGGGGCCCCATGATCACCTTTAGTACCGGTTCGTGTCACAAACCGGTACTAAAGGGATAACCTTTATTTCCGGTTTGTGCCACGAACCGGTACTAAAGGGGTCTGACCTATAGTACCGGTTTGTGACACAAACCGGCACTATAGGGCAATTTTCAAACTCTACCCCCCCGTGTGTCGCCATTTCAGTTCTGAAAAAATCAAAAGAAAATGATAAAAACTTCAAAAAATAAAATCCTTCGAGAGGTAGTTATATTACTACATCTACTAGTTAGGAAAATTTGAAAACTTAAATTTGGACATGTTTTGCAAAAAGTGTAGGGAAAATGCAAAACGGCTATAACTTTTGCATACGATGTCGGGAAAAAACGTATAATATATCAAAAAATTCAGATGGTACTAAAGGGGTCTGACCTATAGTACCGGCTTGTGACACAAACCGGCACTATAGGGCAATT
>NC_041388.1:25799492-25917516 GCF_002162155.2 Triticum dicoccoides
TAAAAACTTCAAAAAATAAAATCCTTCGAGAGGTAGTTATATTACTACATCTACTAGTTAGGAAAATTTGAAAACTTAAATTTGGATATGTTTTGCAAAAAGTGTAGGGAAAATGTAAAACGGCTATAACTTTTGCATACGATGTCGTAAAAAAACGTATAATATATCAAAAAATTCAGCATGAAAATCCGCATCTGATGGAGACCGCCTGCGGCCTGCTTGCAATTTTTTAGAATCCTCAAATTCCAAAAGGAAAAAAAAGATATGGTCAAATTTCAGTTTTTTTAAAAACATTGTTAAATCTGGTCAAACTACTTATTCAAGAAGTATTAATGTTACTACATAATTATTCAAGAATATTAGTGTTACTAAATAATTATTTCATTTTTTTGAATTTTGGTCAAATTTGGTCAAACTATGGTCAAACTGTGGTCAAACTATGGTCAAACTTATTCAAGAAATATTAGTGTTACTAAATAATTACTGTTTTTCAGAATAATAGTTTCAAACTCAAACAGTGAAATGTGTGACTTCATGCTCAAGCTAAACTCCTGAGGGTTAATAGGATTGACATCTTACTATTGTCAGGAAAACAACAAGTGCAGACTTGGAAACGAAGGAGAATAGAACCCGAAAGTTAAGCGTGCTCGGGCTGGACTAGTGAGAGGGATGGGTGACTGGTCGGGAAGTTAGATGATTTGGAATGAGTGATCCACACTTGAGCAGTTAAGAGAGGTGATTAGAGACTAAATCACCAAATAATTCAGAAAAATTAAAAATCGAAAAAAAAAATTCCAAAATTTTCAAAAAAAATAAAAAAAACCTTTAGTACCGGTTGGTAACACCAACCGGTACTAAAGGTCCCCCATACCAGGGCGCGAGCTCACGCCACATGGTGCCACTTTAGCGCCGGTTCGTGCCAAACCAGTACTAAAGGGTGGGGGCTTTAGTGCCCACCAGTTAGTGCCGGTTATGGAACCGACACTAAAGGCCCTTACGAACCGGTTTTAAAGCTCCGTTTTCTACTAGTGAACCCTGCAACCGAATAACAAAGAATCTCTTGTGTCCCCAACACACCCAATACAATGGTAAATTTTATGTGTGCACTAGTTCGGCGAAGAGATGGCAATACAAGTGGTATATGGATAGTAGATATAGGTTTTTGTAATCTGAAATTATAAAAACAACAAGCTAACTAATGATAAAAGTGAGCACAAATAGTATTGCAATGCTAGGAAACAAGGCCTAGGGTTCATACTTTCACTAGTGCAAGTTCTCTCAACAATAATAACATAATTGGATCACATAACTATCCCTCAACATGCAACAAAGAGTCACTCCAAAGTCACTAATAGCAGAGAACAAACGAAGAGATTATGGTAGGGTACGAAACCACCTCAAAGTTATTCTTTCCAATCAATCCGTTGGGCTATTCCTATAAGTGTCACAAACAGCCCTAGAGTTCGTACTAGAATAACACCTTAAGACACAAATCAACCAAAATCCTAATGTCACCTAAATACTCCAATGTCACCTCAAGTATCCGTGGGTATGATTATACGATATGCATCACACAATCTCAGATTCATCTATTCAACCAACACATAGAACCTCAAAGAGTGCCCCAAAGTTCCTACCGGAGAATCACGACGAAAACGTGTGCCAACCCCTATGCATAGGTTCATGGGCGGAACCTGCAAGTTGGTCACCAAAACATACATCAAGTGAATCACGTAATATCCCATTGTCACCACAGATACGCACGGCAAGACATACATCAAGTGTTCTCAAATCTTTAAAGACTCAATCCGATAAGATTACTTCAAAGGAAAACTCAATTCATTACAAGAGAGTAGAAGGGGGAAGAAACATCATAGGATCCAACTATAATAGCAAAGCTCGCGATACATCAAGATCATACCACCTCAAGAACACGGGAGAGAGAGACCAAACACATAGCTACTGGTACGTACCCTCGGCCCCGAGGGAGAACTACTACCTCCTCATCACGGAGAGCACCAGGATGATGAAGATGGCCACCGGAGGGGAATGCCCCCTGCGGCAGGGTGCCGAAATGGGTCTAGATTGGTTTTCGGTGGCTATGGAGGCTTCTAGCGGCGGAACTCCCAATCTATTGTGCTCCCGGATGTTTTTAGGGTATATGGAGATATATAGGAGGAAGAAGTACGTCAGGGGGGCCACGAGGGTGGAGGGCGCGCCCTGCCTCGTGGTCTCCTCGTAGATCCCCTGACGTGCACTCCAAGTCTTCTGGGCTTCTTCTGATCCAAAAATAAGTTCTGTGAAGTTTCAGGTCAATTGGACTCTGTTTGGTTTTCCTTTTCTGTGATATTCTAAAACAAGGTAAAAACAGAAACTGGCACTGGGCTCTGGGTTAATAGGTTAGTCCTAAAAAATGATATAAAAGTGTATAATAAAGCCCATAAACATCCAAAACAGTAGATAATATAGCATGGAGCAATCAAAAATTATAGATACGTTGGAGACGCATCAGCATCCCCAAGCTTAATTCATGCTTGTCCTCGAGTAGGTAAATGATAAAAACAGAATTTTTGATGCGGAGTGCTACTTGGCATAATTTCAATGTAATTCTTCTTAATTTTGGCATGAATATTCAGATCCGAAAGATTCAAGATAAAAGTTTAATATTGACACAAAAATAATAATACTTCAAGCATACTAACAAAGCAATCATGTCTTCTCAAAATAACATGGCCAAAGAAAGCTATCCCCACAAAATCATATAGTCTGGCTATGCTCTATCTTCATCACACAAAATATTTAAATCATGCACAACCCCGATGACAAGCCAAGCAATTGTTTCATACTTTTGATGTTCTCAAACTTTTTCAATCTTCATGCAATACATGAGCGTGAGCCATGGACATAACACTATAGGTGGAATAGAATGGCGGTTGTGGAGAAGACAAAAAGGAGAAGATAGTCTCGCATCAACTAGGCGTATCAACGGGCTATGGAGATGCCCATCAATAGATATGAATGTGAGTGAGTAGGGATTGCCATGCAACGGATGCACTAGAGCTATAAATGTATAAAAGCTCAACAAAATAAACTAGTGGGTGTGCATCCAACTCGCTTGCTCACGAAGACCTAGGGCATTTTGAGGAAGCCCATCATTGGAATATACAAGCCAAGTTCTATAATGAAAGATTCGCACTAGTATATGAAAGTGACAACATAGGAGACTCTCTATCATGAAGATCATGGTGCTACTTTGAAGCACAAATGTGGTAAAAGGATAGTAGCATTGCCCCTTCTCTCTTTTTCTCTCATTTTTTTATTTGGGCCTTTTCTCTTTTTTTATGGCCTCTTTTTTTTTCTTTTTTTCGTCCGGAGTCTCATCCTGACTTATGGGGGAATCATAGTCTCCATCATCCTTTCCTCACTGGGACAATGCTCTAATAATGATGATCATCACACTTTTATTTACTTACAACTCATTAATTACAACTCGATTCTTAGAACAAAATATGACTCTATATGAATGCCTTCGGCGGTGTACCGGGATGTGCAATGACTCAAGAGTGACATGTATGGAATAATTATGAACGGTGGCTTTGCCACAAATACGATGTCAACTACATGATCATGCAAAGCAATATGACAATGATGAAGCGTGTCATAATAACGGTACGGTGGAAAGTTGCATGGCAATATATCTTGGAATGGCTCTGGAAATGCCATCATAGGTAGGTATGGTGGCTGTTTTGAGGAAGGTATATGGTGGGTTTATGGTACCGGCGAAAGTTGCGCGGTACTGGAGAGGCTAGCAATGGTGGAAGGGTGAGAGTGCGTATAATCCATGGACTCAACATTAGTCATAAAGAACTCACATACTTATTGCAAAAATCTTTTAGTTATTGAAACAAAGTACTACGCACATGCTCCTAGGGGGATAGATTGGTAGGAAAAGACCATCGCTCGTCCCCAACCGCCACTCATAAGGAGGACAATCAATAAATAGATCATGCTCCGACTTCATCACATAACGGTTCACCATACGTGCATGCTACGGGAATCACAAACTTCAACACAAGTATTTCTCAAATTCACAACTACTCAACTAGCATGACTCTAATATCACCATCTCCATATCTCAAAACAATCATCAAGCATCAAACTTCTCTTAGTATTCAATACTCTATATGAAAGTTTTTACTATTCTTGGATGCCTAGCATATTAGGATTATTTAAGCAAATTACCTTGCTATTTAAAACTCTCGAAATGATATAAGTGAAGCATGAGAGTTCATCTATTTCTATAATACCACCACCGTGCTCTAAAAAGATATAAGTGAAGCACTAGAGCAAACGACAAACTACTCCAAAAGATATAAGTGAAGATCAATGAGTAGTCAAATAATTATGCAACTATGTGAAGACTCTCTAACATTTAAGATTTTTAGATCTTGGTATTTTATTCAAACATCAAGCAAAACATAATGAGATAAAATGATGCTCCAAGCAAAACACATATCATGTGGCGAATAAAAATATAGCTCCAAGTAAAGTTACCAATGAATGAAGACGAAAGAGGGGATGCCTTCCGGGGCATCCCCAAGCTTAGGCTTTTGGTTGTCCTTGAATATTACCTTGGGGTGACTTGGGCATCCCCAAGCTTAGGCTCTTGCCACTCCTTATTCCATAGTCCATCGAATCTTTACCCAAAACTTGAAAACTTCACAACACAAAACTTAACAGAAAACTCGTAAGCTCCGTTAGTATAAGAAAGTAAATCAGCACTTCAAGGTACTGTAATGAACTAATTATTTATTTATATTTGTGTTAAAACTACTGTATTCCAACTTCTCTATGGTTTATAAACTATTTTACTAGCCATAGATTCATCAAAATAAGTAAACAACACATGAAAAACAGAATCTGTCAAAAACAGAACAGTCTGTAGTAATATGAATTAAACGTATACTTATGGAAATGATACGATTCTCAAATAAATTTATGGACCTGAGGAATTTATCTATTAATCATCTGCAAAAAGAATTAACTAGATAGCACTCTCCAAATAAAAATGGCAGCAATTCTCGTGAGCGCTAAAGTTTCTGTTTTTTACAGCATGATCAACAAGACTTCCCCCAAGTCTTCCCAAAGGTTCTAGTTGGCACAAACACTAATTAAAAGCATAAAACCACATCTAAAAAGAGGCTAGATGAATTATTTATTACTAAACAGGAACAAAAAGCAAGGAACAAGAATAAAATTGGGTTGCCTCCCAACAAGCGCTATCGTTTAACGCCCCTAGCTAGGCATGATGATTTCAATGATGCGCACATAAAGGATAAGAATTGAAACATAAAGAGAGCATCATGAAGAATATGAATAGCACATTTAAGTCTAACCCTCTTACTATGCATAGGGATTTTGTGAGCAAACAACTTATGGGAACAATAATCAACTAGCATAGGAGGGCAAAACAAGCATAACTTCAAAACTTTAAGCACATAGAGAGGAAACTTGATATTATTGCAATTCCTACACGCATATATTCCTCCTTCATAATAATTTTCAATAGCATCATGAATGAATTCAACAATATAACCATCACCTAAAGCATTCTTTTCATGATCTACAAGCATAGAAAATTTACTACTCTCTACATAAGCAATATTCTTCTCAATCGGAATAGTGGGAGTATCATAAGAGACTCGAATACTATAAATTGTTTCCACACTAAAAGAGTAATGATTAGAAAAAGGGTAATCATAATCATGACAAGTTTTATAAATATAATCATCACTACTTTTTATAGCATATGTATCATCACAATAATTATCATAAGTAGGAGGCATGCTATATATCATCATTATAAATTTGCATATCAAAACTTGGGAGACTAAACATATCATCTTCATTAAACGTAGCATCCCCAAGCTTGGGACAAACATTAATTGCAGCAAATATATTCTCAAAAACATCATCTTCATCAAACATAGCATCCCCAAGCTTGGGCCTTTTCATATCATAAGCATAATCACTCTCATCATTAATAGTATGGATAGCACCAATAGTATAGCAATTATCATATTCTTCCAAGCAAGCGCCAAAAAGATTTTCAAGATCATAAGAAGTATCATTATCTTCCACAATTATATTTTCATGAGGCACAATAGTAATAGGAGCAACATTATTTTGGGGAGATATCTTTTTATCTCTCTTTCTTTTTCTTTTCTTCTTATTCACCACATCATGTGTGGGTTCAATCCTCTTTTTGGAGCTCCTTATTAATGAGATTGGCTGAATAGGAGGCTCCTCCTCGTTACCTGATTCATCATAAGAAATAATAGAAGGATATTGTGAAGTCCCTTCCCTTTAATTAGTATTCTCTTCATCTTCTATTTGCTTTCTTTTCTTTATGTAATTGGCAATATAAGGATTTTCAATACAATTCACCGCACAATACATATAAATTTTCTCTAGATCAAAATCAAGAAATCTATCAAGATTAAACTTTGGAATACCCTCAGTTATACGTTTCATTTCCTCATACCCCAAAAGAAGACTAAGCTCTTTATGATGCTCAAGGGTAATCAAATTATCACAATTTTTGGATACGATTCGGTCATGAAACAATTTGCATTGGAGATTTAAATGACCATGTTCATTGCAAAGTTCACAAGGGGTGCGAAAAATATTGAATTTTTCAGCACAATCGTCAAGACTTTCTTGCAACAATTTAGTTTCTAAATACTTATGCCTCTTGCAATATCTATCTTCCCTATTTGGTGTATACTTTTAAACCCAATGCAGTCCACAAAAATTGACACTTTTATAGGATACATTATCATCATAACTAGTGCAATCATCATTAGTATCATGGATATTCAAAGAATTCGTACTAACAACATTGCAATCATGTTCATCATTCAAAGATTTAGTGCCAAACATTTAATAGACTTCTTCCTCTAGCACTTGAGCACAATTTTCCTTTCCATCATTGAGGGAGTCCTGGATTAGGGGGTGTTCGGGTAGCCGGACTATACCTTCAGCCGGACTCCAGGACTATGAAGATACAAGATTGAAGACTTCGTCCCGTGTCCGGATGGGACTTTCCTTGGCGTGGAAGGCAAGCTTGGCGATGCGGATATTCAAGATCTCCTACCATTGTGACCGACTTTGTGTAACCCTAACCCTCTTCAGTGTCTATATAAACCGGAGGGTTTTAGTCCGTAGGACAACTTCATCATACAACAATCATACCATAGGCTAGCTTTTAGGGTTTAGCCTCCTTGATCTCGTGGTAGATCTACTCTTGTACTACCCATATCATCAATATTAATCAAGCAGGACGTAGGGTTTTACCTCCATCAAGAGGGCCCGAACCTGGGTAAAACATCGTGTTCCTTGCCTCCTGTTACCATCCGGCCTAGATGCACAGTTCGGGACCCCCTACCCGAGACCCGCCGGTTTTGACACCGACATTGGTGCTTTCATTGAGAGTTCCTATGTGTCGTCGCCTTTAGGCCCGATGGCTCCTTCGATCATCAACAACGATGCAGTCCAGGGTGAGGCTTTTCTCCCTGGACAGATCTTCGTCTTCGGCGGCTTCGCACTGCGGGCCAAGTCGCTTGGCCACCTTGAGCAGATCGAAAGCTACGCCCCTGGCCATCAGGTCAGGTTTGGAAGCCTAAACTACACGACTGACATCCGCGGGGACTTGATCTTTGATGGATTCGAGCCACAACCAAGCGCGCCGCACTGTCTCGATGGGCATGATATAGCTCTGTCGCCGAACAACGCCTTGGAGGCCGCACACGCATCGCTTCTGACCATTGATTCGGAGCCTACTGCGCCGATCGAGGATCAGCGGTTGGATGCTGCCTCAGGGGCTGCGATCTTAGAGGCGATCGAGCCGAACTCCAGCCCCGCACTCCGCATGGCCCGTGACTCCGAGGAGCCGGATTCCTTTCCGAACTCCGAGCCCCCCGCGCCCCTGCCGATCGAATCCGATTGGGCGCCGATAATGGAGTTCACCGCCGCAGACATCTTTCAGCACTCGCCCTTCGGCGACATCCTGAATTCGCTAAAGTCTCTCTCTTTATCAGGAGAGCCCTGGCCAGACTACGGTCAGCAAGGATGGAACTTGGATGATGAAGAAATTCAAAACCCACCCACCACCCACTTCGTAGCCACTGTCGACGACTTAACCGACATGCTCGACTTCGACTCCGAAGACATCGACGGTATGGACGACGATGCAGGAGACAACCAAGAACCAACTGTTGGGGAACATAGTAATTTCAAAATTTTCCCTGCGCACACGCAAGATCATGGTGATGCATAGCAACGAGAGGGGAGAGTGTTGTCTACGTACCCTCGTAGACCGCAATGGAAGCGTTGACGCAATGTAGAGGAAGTAGTCGTACGTCTTCCCGATCCGACCAATCCAAGCACCGTTACTCCGGCACCTCCGAGTTCTTAGCACACGTACAGCTCAATGACGCTCCCCGGGCTCCGATCCAGCAAAGCTTCGGGGATGAGTTCCGTCAGCACAACGGTGTGGTGATGATGATGATGTTCTACCGACGCAGGGCTTCGCCTAAGCACTACAACGGTATGACCGAGGTGGAATATGGTGGCAGGGGGCACCGCACACGGCTAAGGAACGATCACGTGGATCAACTTGTGTCCTAGGGTGCCCCCCTGCCCCTGTATATGAAGGAGCAAGGGGAGGAGGCCAGCCGGCCCCTATTGGCGTGCCAGGAGGAGTCCTCCTCCTAGTAGGAGTAGGACTCCTACTAGGAGGGGGAAGGAAGTGGGGAGGGAGAAGGAAAGGGGGGGAGCCGCCCCCCCTCTCCTAGTCCAATTCGGACCAAGGGGGGGAGGAGGCGCGCGGCCCACCCTGGCTGCCCCTCTCTCTCTCTCCACTAAGGCCCATATGGCCCATTACTTCTCCCGGTAGGGTTCCCGTAACCCTCCGGCTCTCCGGTTTTCTCCGAAATCATCCGGAACACTTCCGGTGTCCGAATATAGTTGTCCAATATATCAATCTTTATGTCTCGACCATTTCGAGACTCCTTGTTATGTCCGTGATCACATCCGGGACTCCGAACTAACTTCGGTACATCAAAATGCATAAACTCATAATAACTGTCATCGTAACGTTAAGCGTGCGGACCCTACGGTTCGAGAACAATGTAGACATGACTGAGACAAATCTCCGGTCAATAACCAATAGCGGGACCTGGATGCCCATATTGGCTCCTACATATTCTACGAAGATCTTTATCGCTCAGACCTCATAACAACATATGTTGTTCCCTTTGTCATCGGTATGTTACTTGCCCGAGATTCGATCGTCGGTATCCAATACCTAGTTCAATCTCGTTACCGGCAAGTCTCTTTACTCGTTCTGTAATACATCATCTCGCAACTAACTCATTGGCTGCAATGCTTGCAAGGCTTATGTGATGTGCATTACCGAGACGGCCCAGAGATACCTCTCCGACAATCGGAGTGACAAATCCTAATATCGAAATACGCCAACCCAACATCTACCTTTGGAGACACCTGTAGAGCACCTTTATAATCACCCATTTACGTTGTGATGTTTGGTAGCACACAAAGTGTTCCTCCGGCAAACGGGAGTTGCATAATCTCATAGTCATAGGAACATGTATAAGTCATGAAGAAAGCAATAGCAACATACTAAACGATCGGGTGCTAAGCTAATGAAATGGGTCATGTCAATCAGATCATTCACCTAATGATGTGATCTCGTTAATCAAATAACAACTCTTTGTTTATGGTTAGGAAACATAACCATCTTTGATTAACGAGCTAGTCAAGTAGAGGCATACTAGTGACACTCTGTTTGTCTATGTATTCACACATGTATTATGTTTCCGGTTAATACAATTCTAGCATGAATAATAAACATTTATCATGATATAAGGAAATAAATAATAACTTTATTATTGCCTCTAGGGCATATTTCCTTCAGTCTCCCACTTGCACTAGAGTCAATAATCTGGATTACACAATAATGATTCTAACACCCATGGAGCCTTGGTGCTGATCATGTTTTGCTCGTGGAAGAGGCTTAGTCAACGGGTCTGCAACATTCATATCCGTATGTATCTTGCAAATCTCTATGTCTCCCACCTGGACTAGATCCCAGATGGAATTGAAGCATCTCTTGATGTGCTTGGTTCTCTTGTGAAATCTGGATTCCTTTGCCAAGGCAATTGCACCAGTATTGTCACAAAAGATTTTCATTGGACCCGATGCACTAGGTATAACACCTAGATCGGATATGAACTCCTTCATCCAGACTCCTTCGTTTGCTGCTTCCAAAGCAGGTATGTACTCCGCTTCACATGTAGATCCCGCCACAACGCTTTGTTTAGAACTGCACCAACTGACAGCTCCACCTTTTAATGTAAACACGTATCCGGTTTGCGATTTAGAATCATCCGGATCAGTGTCAAAGCTTGCATCAACGTAACCGTTTACGATGAGCTCTTTGTCACCTCCATATACGAGAAACATATCCTTAGTCCTTTTCAGGTATTTCAGGATGTTCTTGACCGCTGTCTAGTGATCCACTCCTGGATTACTTTGGTACCTCCCTGCTAGACTTATAGCAAGGCACACATCAGGTCTGGTACACAGCATTGCATACATGATAGAGCCTATGGCTGAAGCATAGGGAACATCTTTCATTTTCTCTCTATCTTCTGCAGTGGTCGGGCATTGAGTCTGACTCAACTTCACACCTTGTAACACAGGCAAGAACCCTTTCTTTGCTTGATCCATTTTGAACTTCTTCAAAATCTTGTCAAGGTATGTGCTTTGTGAAAGTCCAATTAAGTGTCTTGATCTATCTCTATAGATCTTTATGCCTAGTATGTAAGCAGCTTCACCGAGGTCTTTCATTGAAAAACTCTTATTCAAGTATCCCTTTATGCTATCCAGAAATTCTATATCATTTCCAATTAGTAATATTGAAGGAAATATGCCCTAGAGGCAATAATAAAGTTATTATTTATTTCCTTATAATCATGATAAATGTTTATTATTCATGCTAGAATTGTATTTACCGGAAACATAATACATGTGTGAATACATAGACAAACAGAGTGTCACTAGTATGCCTCTACTTGACTAGCTCGTTAATCAAAGATGGTTATGTTTCCTAACCATGAACAATGAGTTGTTATTTGATTAACGAGGTCACATCATTAGTAGAATGATCTGATTGACATGACCCATTCCATTAGCTTAGCACCCGATCGTTTAGTATGTTGCTATTGCTTTCTTCATGACTTATACATGTTCCTATGACTATGAGATTATGCAACTCCCGTTTGCCGGAGGAACACTTTGGGTGCTACCAAACGTCACAACGTAACTGGGTGATTATAAAGGAGCATTACAGGTGTCTCCAAAGGTAGATGTTGGGTTGGCGTATTTCGAGATTAGGATTTGTCACTCCGATTGTCGGAGAGGTATCTCTGGGCCCTCTCGGTAATACACATCACATAAGCCTTGCAAGCATTACAACTAATATGTTAGTTGTGAGATGATGTATTACGGAACGAGTAAAGAGACTTGCCGGTAACGAGATTGAACTAGGTATTGGATACCGACGATCGAAATCTCGGGCAAGTAACATACCGATGACAAAGGGAACAACGTATGTTGTTATGCGGTCTGACCGATAAAGATCTTCGTAGAATATGTAGGAGCCAATATGGGCATCCAGGTCCCGCTATTGGTTATTGACCGGAGACGTGTCTCGGTCATGTCTACATTGTTCTCGAACCCGTAGGGTCCGCACGCTTAAGGTTACGATGACAGTTATATTATGAGTTTATGCATTTTGATGTACCGAAGGTTGTTCGGAGTCCCGGATGTGATCACGGACATGACGAGGAGTCTCGAAATGGTCGAGACATAAAGATTGATATATTGGAAGTCTATGTTTGGACATCGAAAGTGTTCCGGGTGAAATCGGGATTTTACCGGGTTACCGGGAGGTTACCGGAACCCCCCGGGAGCCATATGGGCCATCATGGGCCTTAGTGGAAAGGTGAAAGGGGCAGCCCAAGGGGGCTGCGCGCCTCCCCCCTTCCCCTAGTCCTAGTAGGACTAGGAGAGGTGGCCGGCCACCCCTCTTCCTCTTTCCCCCTTGGGAATCCTAGTTGGAATAGGATTGGGGGGGGAGTCCTACTCCCGGTAGGAGTAGGACTCCTCCTGCGCCACCTCCTCCTGGCCGGCGCCTCCTCCCCCCTTGGCTCCTTTATATACGGAGGCAGGGGCACCTCTAAACACACAAGTTGACACAAGTTGATCCACGTGATCGATTCCTTAGCCGTGTGCGGTGCCCCCTGCCACCATATTCCTCGATAATACTGTAGCGGAGTTTAGGCGAAGCCCTGCTGCTGTAGTTCATCAAGATCGTCACCACGCCGTCGTGCTGACGAAACTCTTCCCCGACACTTTGCTGGATCGGAGTCCGGGGATCGTCATCGAGCTGAACGTGTGCTCGAACTCGGAGGTGCCGTAGTTTCGGTACTTGATCGGTTGGATCGTGAAGACGTACGACTACTTCCTCTACGTCGTGTCATCGCTTCCGCAGTCGGTCTCCGTTGGGTACGTAGACAACACTCTCCTCTCGTTGCTATGCATCACATGATCTTGTGTGCGCGTAGGAAATTTTTTGAAATTACTACGAAACCCAACAGTGGCATCCGAGCCTGGTTATTGATGTTGATATTATATGCACGAGTAGAACACAAGTGAGTTGTGGACGATACAAGTCATACTGCCTACCAGCATGTCATATTTTGGTTCGGCGGTATTATTGGACGAGACGACCCAGACCAACCTTACGCGTACGCTTACGCAAGACCGGTTCCCTCGACGTGCTTTGCACAGAGATGGCTTGCGGGCGACTGTCTCTCCAACTTTAGTTGAACCAAGTATGGCTACGCCCGGTCCTTGAGAAGGTTAAAACGGAGTCTATTTGACAAACTATCGTTGTGGTTTTGATGCGTAGGTGAGATTGGTTCTTACTTAAGCCCGTAGCAGCCACGTAAAACATGCAACAACAAAGTAGAGGACGTCTAACTTGTTTTTGCAGGGCATGTTGTGATGTGATATGGTCAAAGCATGATGCTGAATTTTATTGTATGAGATGATCATGTTTTGTAACCGAGTTATCGGCAACTGGCAGGAGCCATATGGTTGTCGCTTTATTGTATGCAATGCAATCGCGATGTAATGCTTTACTTTATTACTACGGTAGTGATAGTCGTGGAAGCATAAGATTGGCGAGACGACAACGATGCTACGATGGAGATCAAGGTGTCGCGCCGGTGATGATGGTGATCATGACGGTGCTTCGGAGATGGAGATCACAAGCACAAGATGATGATGGCCATATCATATCACTTATATTGATTGCATGTGATGTTTATCCTTTTATGCATCTTATCTTGCTTTGATTGACGGTAGCATTATAAGATGATCTCTCACTAAATTATCAAGAAGTGTTCTCCCTGAGTATGCACCGTTGCCAAAGTTCGTCGTGCCCAGACACCACGTGATGATCGGGTGTGATAAGCTCTACGTCCATCTACAACGGGTGCAAGCCAGTTTTTGCACACGCAGAATACTCAGGTTAAACTTGACGAGCCTAGCATATGCAGATATGGCCTCGGAACACGGAGACCGAAAGGTCGAGCGTGAATCATATAGTAGATATGATCAACATAATGATGTTCACCGATGAAACTACTCCATCTCACGTGATGATCGGACATGGTTTAGTTGATTTGGATCACGTGATCAGTTAGAGGATTAGAGGGATGTCTATCTAAGTGGGAGTTCTTTAATAATATGATTAATTGAACTTAAAATTTATCATGAACTTAGTCCCTGATAGTATCTTGCTTGTTTATGTTGATTGTAGATAGATGGCTCGTGCTGTTGTTCCGTTAAATTTTAATGCGTTCCTTGAGAAAGCAAAGTTGAAAGATGATGGTAGCAATTACACGGACTGGGTCCGTAACTTGAGGATTATCCTCATTGCTGCACAGAAGAATTACGTCCTGGAAGCACCGCTGGGTACCAGGCCTGCTGCTGGAGCAACGCCAGATGTTATGAACGTCTGGCAGAGCAAAGCTGATGACTACTCGATAGTTCAGTGTGCCATGCTTTACGGCTTAGAATCGGGACTTCAACGACGTTTTGAACGTCATGGAGCATATGAGATGTTCCAGGAGTTGAAGTTAATATTTCAAGCAAATGCCCGGATTGAGAGATATGAAGTCTCCAATAAGTTCTATAGCTGCAAGATGGAGGAGAACAGTTCTGTCAGTGAGCATATACTCAAAATGTCTGGGTATAATAATCACTTGATTCAATTGGGAGTTAATCTTCCGGATGATTGCGTCATCGACATAATTCTCCAATCACTGCCACCAAGCTACAAGAGCTTCGTAATGAACTATAATATGCAAGGGATGAACAAGACTATTCCCGAGCTCTTCGCAATGCTGAAAGCTGCGGAGGTAGAAATCAAGAAGGAGCATCAAGTGTTGATGGTTAACAAGACCACTAGTTTCAAGAAAAAGGGCAAAGGGAAGAAAAAGGGGAACTTCAAGAAGAACGGCAAGCAAGTTGCTGCTCAAGAGAAGAAACCTAAGTCTGGACCTAAGCCTGAAACTGAGTGCTTCTACTGCAAGCAGACTGGTCACTGGAAGCGGAACTGCCCCAAGTATTTGGCGGATAAGAAGGATGGCAAGGTGAACAAAGGTATATGTGATATACATGTTATTGATGTGTACCTTACTAGAGCTCGCAGTAGCACCTGGGTATTTGATACTGGTTCTGTTCCTAATATTTGCAACTCGAAACAGGGACTACAGAATAAGCGGGCACTGGCAAAGGACGAGGTGACGATGCGCGTGGGAAACGGTTCCAAAGTCGATGTGGTCGCAGTCGGCACGCTACCTCTACATCTACCTTCGGGATTAATATTAGACCTAAGTAATTGTTATTTGGTGCCAGCTTTGAGCATGAACATTATATCTGGATCTTGTTTAATGCGAGACGGTTATTCATTTAAATCAGAGAATAATGATTGTTCTATTTATATGAGTAATATCTTTTATGGTCATGCACCCTTGAAGAGTGGTCTATTTTTATTGAATCTCGATAGTAGTAATACACATATTCATAATGTTGAAGCCAAAAGATGCAGAGTTGATAATGAAAGTGCAACTTATTTGTGGCACTGTCGTTTAGGTCATATCGGTATAAAGCGCATGAAGAAACTCCATACCGATGGACTTTTGGAACCACTTGATTATGAATCACTTGGTACTTGCGAACCGTGCCTCTTGGGCAAGATGACTAAAACACCGTTCTCCGGTACTATGGAGAGAGCAACAGATTTGTTGGAAATCATACATACCGATGTATGTGGCCCGATGAATATTGAGGCTCGTGGCGGATATCGTTATTTTCTCACCTTCACAGATGATTTAAGCAGATATGGGTATATTTACTTAATGAAACATAAGTCTGAAACATTTGAAAAGTTCAAAGAATTTCAGAGTGAAGTTGAAAATCATCGTAACAAGAAAATAAAGTTTCTACGAGTAAAGAGACTTGCCGGTAACGAGATTGAACTAGGTATTGGATACCGACGATCGAATCTCGGGCAAGTAACATACCGATGACAAAGGGAACAACGTATGTTGTTATGCGGTCTGACCGATAAAGATCTTCGTAGAATATGTAGGAGCCAATATGGGCATCCAGGTCCCGCTATTGGTTATTGACCGGAGACGTGTCTCGGTCATGTCTACATTGTTCTCGAACCCGTAGGGTCCGCACGCTTAAGGTTACGATGACAGTTATATTATGAGTTTATGCATTTTGATGTACCGAAAGTTGTTCGGAGTCCCGGATGTGATCACGGACATGACGAGGAGTCTCGAAATGGTCGAGACATAAAGATTGATATATTGGAAGCCTATGTTTGGACATCGGAAGTGTTCCGGGTGAAATCGGGATTTTACCGGAATACCGGGAGGGTTACCGGAACCCCCCGGGAGCTATTTGGGCCATAGTGGGCCTTAGTGGAAAAGAGAAGGGGCTGCCCTAGATGGGCTGCGCGCCCCCCCTTCCCCTAGTCCTATTAGGACTAGGAGAGGTGGCCGGCCCCCTCCTCCTCTTTTCCCCTCCGAGGAATCCTAGTTGGACTAGGATTGGAGGGGGAATCCTACTCCCAGAGGGAGTAGGACTCTCCTGCGCCTCCCCCCCCTTGGCCGGCCAGCCTCCCCTCCTCTCCTCCTTTATATACGGAGGCAGGGGCACCTCTAAACACACAAGTTGACACAAGTTGATCCACGTGATCGATTCCTTAGCCGTGTGCGGTGCCCCCTGCCACCATATTCCTCGATAATACTGTAGCGGAGTTTAGGCGAAGCCCTGCTGCTGTAGTTCATCAAGATCGTCACCACGCCGTCGTGCTGACGAAACTCTTCCCCGACACTTTGCTGGATCGGAGACCGGGGATCGTCATCGAGCTGAACGTGTGCTCGAACTCGGAGGTGCCGTAGTTTCGGTGCTTGATCGGTTGGATCGTGAAGACGTACGACTACTTCCTCTACGTCGTGTCATCGCTTCCGCAGTCGGTCTACGTTGGGTACGTAGACAACACTCTCCTCTCGTTGCTATGCATCACATGATCCTGTGTGCGCGTAGGAAATTTTTTGAAATTACTACGAAACCCAACAGTGGTATCAGAGCCTGGTTATTGATGTTGATGTTATATGCACGAGTAGAACACAAGTGAGTTGTGGACGATACAAGTCATACTGCCTACCAGCATGTCATATTTTGGTTCGGCGGTATTGTTGGACGAGACGACCCAGACCAACCTTACGCGTACGCTTACGCGAGACCGGTTCCCTCGACGTGCTTTGCACAGAGATGGCTTGCGGGCGACTGTCTCTCCAACTTTAGTTGAACCAAGTATGGCTACGCCCGGTCCTTGCGAAGGTTAAAACGGAGTCTATTTGACAAACTATCGTTGTGGTTTTGATGCGTAGGTGAGATTGGTTCTTACTTAAGCCCGTAGCAGCCACGTAAAAAATTGCAACAACAAAGTAGAGGACGTCTAACTTGTTTTTGCAGGGCATGTTGTGATGTGATATGGTCAAAGCATGATGCTGAATTTTATTGTATGAGATGATCATGTTTTGTAACCGAGTTATCGGCAACTGGCAGGAGCCATATGGTTGTCGCTTTATTGTATGCAATGCAATCGCGATGTAATGCTTTACTTTATTACTACGGTAGTGATAGTCGTGGAAGCATAAGATTGGCGAGACGACAACGATGCTACGATGGAGATCAAGGTGTCGCGCCGGTGACGATGGTGATCATGACGGTGCTTCGGAGATGGAGATCACAAGCACGAGATGATGATGGCCATATCATATCACTTATATTGATTGCATGTGATGTTTATCTTTTTATGCATCTTATCTTGCTTTGATTGACGGTAGCATTATAAGATGATCTCTCATTAAATTATCAAGAAGTGTTCTCCCTGAGTATGCACCGTTGCCAAAGTTCGTCGTGCCCAGACACCACGTGATGATCGGGTGTGATAAGCTCTACGTCCATCTACAACGGGTGCAAGCTAGTTTTTGCACACGCAGAATACTCAGGTTAAACTTGACGAGCCTAGCATATGAAGATATGGCCTCGGAACACGGAGACCGAAAGGTCGAGCGTGAATCATATAGTAGATATGATCAACATAACGATGTTCACCATTGAAAACTACTCCATCTCACGTGATGATCGGTTATGGTTTAGTTGATTTGGATCACGTAATCACTTAGAGGATTAGAGGGATGTCTATCTAAGTGGGAGTTCTTAAAGTAATATGATTAATTGAACTTAAATTTATCATGAACTTAGTACCTGATAGTATCTTGCTTGTTTATGTTGATTGTAGATAGATGGCTCGTGCTGTTGTTCCGTTGAATTTTAATGCGTTCCTTGAGAAAGCAAAGTTGAAAGATGATGGTAGCAATTACACGGACTGGGTCCGTAACTTGAGGATTATCCTCATTGCTGCACAGAAGAATTACGTCCTGGAAGCACCGCTAGGTGCCAGGCCTGCTGCTGGAGCAACACCAGATGTTATGAATGTCTGGCAGAGCAAAGCTGATGACTACTCGATAGTTCAGTGTGCCATGCTTTACGGCTTAGAATCGGGACTTCAACGACGTTTTGAACGTCATGGAGCATATGAGATGTTCCAGGAGTTGAAGTTAATATTTCAAGCAAATGCCCGGATTGAGAGATATGAAGTCTCCAATAAGTTCTATAGCTGTAAGATGGAGGAGAACAGTTCTGTCAGTGAGCATATACTCAAAATGTCTGGGTATAATAATCACTTGATTCAATTGGGAGTTAATCTTCCGGATGATTGCGTCATCGACAGAATTCTCCAATCACTGCCACCAAGCTACAAGAGCTTCGTAATGAACTATAATATGCAAGGGATGAACAAGACTATTCCCGAGCTCTTCGCAATGCTGAAAGCTGCGGAGGTAGAAATCAAGAAGGAGCATCAAGTGTTGATGGTTAACAAGACCACTAGTTTCAAGAAAAAGGGCAAAGGGAAGAAAAAGGGGAACTTCAAGAAGAACGGCAAGCAAGTTGCTGCTCAAGAGAAGAAACCTAAGTCTGGACCTAAGCCAGAAACTGAGTGCTTCTACTGCAAGCAGACTGGTCACTGGAAGCGGAACTGCCCCAAGTATTTGGCGGATAAGAAGGATGGCAAGGTGAACAAAGGTATATGTGATATACATGTTATTGATGTGTACCTTACTAGAGCTCGCAGTAGCACCTGGGTATTTGATACTGGTTCTGTTGCTAATATTTGCAACTCGAAACAGGGACTACAGAATAAGCGGGCACTGGCAAAGGACGAGGTGACGATCCGCGTGGGAAACAGTTCCAAAGTCAATGTGATCGCAGTCGGCACGCTACCTCTACATCTACCTTCGGGATTAATATTAGACCTAAGTAATTGTTATTTGGTGCCAGCGTTGAGCATGAACATTATATCTGGATCTTGTTTAATGCGAGACGGTTATTCATTTAAATCAGAGAATAATGGTTGTTCTATTTATATGAGTAATATCTTTTATGGTCATGCACCCTTGAAGAGTGGTCTATTTTTATTGAATCTCGATAGTAGTAATACACATATTCATAATGTTGAAGCCAAAAGATGCAGAGTTGATAATGAAAGTGCAACTTATTTGTGGCACTGTCGTTTAGGTCATATCGGTATAAAGCGCATGAAGAAACTCCATACCGATGGACTTTTGGAACCACTTGATTATGAATCACTTGGTACTTGCGAACCGTGCCTCTTGGGCAAGATGACTAAAACACCGTTCTCCGGTACTATGGAGAGAGCAACAGATTTGTTGGAAATCATACATACCGATGTATGTGGCCCGATGAATATTGAGGCTCGTGGCGGATATCGTTATTTTCTCACCTTCACAGATGATTTAAGCAGATATGGGTATATTTACTTAATGAAACATAAGTCTGAAACATTTGAAAAGTTCAAAGAATTTCAGAGTGAAGTTGAAAATCATCGTAACAAGAAAATAAAGTTTCTACGATCTGATCGTGGAGGAGAATATTTGAGTTACGAGTTTGGTGTACATTTGAAAAACTGTAGAATAGTTTCGCAACTCACGCCACCCGGAACACCACAGCGTAATGGTGTGTCTGAACGTCGTAATCGTACTTTACTAGATATGGTGCGATCTATGATGTCTCTTACTGATTTACCGCTATCATTTTGGGGATATGCTTTAGAGACGGCCGCATTCACGTTAAATAGGGCACCATCAAAATCCGTTGAGACGACGCCTTATGAACTGTGGTTTTGCAAGAAACCAAAGTTGTCGTTTCTTAAAGTTTGGGGCTGCGATGCTTATGTGAAAAAGCTTCAACCTGATAAGCTCGAACCCAAATCGGATAAATGTGTCTTCATAGGATACCCAAAGGAAACTGTTGGGTACACCTTCTATCACAGATCCGAAGGCAAAACATTCGTTGCTAAGAATGGATCATTTCTAGAGAAGGAGTTTCTCTCGAAAGAAGTGAGTGGGAGGAAAGTAGAACTTGACGAGGTAACTGTACCTGCTCCCTTACTGGAAAGTAGTTCATCACAGAAAACTGTTTCAGTGACACCTACACCAGTTAGTGAGGAAGCCAATGATAATGATCATGAAACTTCAGATCAAGATACTACTGAACCGCGTAGATCAACCAGAGTAAGATCCGCACCAGAGTGGTACGGTAATCCTGTTCTGGAGGTCATGCTACTAGATCATGATGAACCTACGAACTATGAAGAAGCGATGGTGAGCCCAGATTCCGTAAAATGGCTTAAAGCCATGAAATCTGAGATGGGATCCATGTATGAGAACAAAGTATGGACTTTGGTTGACTTGCCCGATGATCGGCAAGCAATTGAGAATAAATGGATTTTTAAGAAGAAGACTGACGCTGATGGTAATGTTACTATCTACAAAGCTCGACTTGTCGCAAAAGGTTTTCGGCAAGTTCAAGGAATTGACTACGATGAGACCTTCTCACCCGTAGCGATGCTTAAGTCCGTCCGAATCATGTTAGCAATTGCCGCATTTTATGATTATGAAATTTGGCAAATGGATGTCAAAACTGCATTCCTGAATGGATTTCTGGAAGAAGAGTTGTATATGATGCAACCAGAAGGTTTTGTCGATCCAAAGGGAGCTAACAAAGTGTGCAAGCTCCAGCGATCCATTTATGGACTGGTGCAAGCCTCTCGGAGTTGGAATAAACGTTTTGATAGTGTGATCAAAGCATTTGGTTTTATACAGACTTTCGGAGAAGCCTGTATTTACAAGAAAGTGAGTGGGAGCTCTGTAGCATTTCTGATATTATATGTGGATGACATATTACTGATTGGAAATGATATAGAATTTCTGGATAGCATAAAGGGATACTTGAATAAAAGTTTTTCAATAAAAGACCTCGGTGAAGCTGCTTACATATTAGGCATTAAGATCTATAGAGATAGATCAAGACGCTTAATTGGACTTTCACAAAGCACATACCTTGACAAAATTTTGAAGAAGTTCAAAATGGATCAAGCTAAGAAAGGGTTCTTGCCTGTGTTACAAGGTGTGAAATTGAGTAAGACTCAATGCCCGACCACTGCAGAAGAAAGAGAGAATATGAAAGATGTTCCCTATGCATCAGCCATAGGCTCTATCATGTATGCAATGCTGTGTACCAGACCTGATGTGTGCCTTGCTATAAGTTTAGCAGGGAGGTACCAAAGTAATCCAGGAATGGATCACTGGACAGCGGTCAAGAACATCCTGAAATACCTGAAAAGGACTAAGGATATGTTTCTCGTATATGGAAGTGACAAAGAGCTCATCGCAAAAGGTTACGTTGATGCAAGCTTTGACACTGATCCGGATGATTCTAAATCGCAAACCGGATACGTGTTTACATTAAACGGTGGAGCTGTCAGTTGGTGCAGTTCTAAACAAAGCGTCGTAGCGGGATCTACATGTGAAGCGGAATACATAGCTGCTTCGGAAGCAGCAAATGAAGGAGTCTGGATGAAGGAGTTCATATCCGATCTAGGTGTCATACCTAGTGCATCGGGTCCAATGAAAATCTTTTGTGACAATACTGGTGCAATTGCCTTGGCAAAGGAATCCAGATTTCACAAAAGGACCAAACACATCAAGAGACGCTTCAACTCCATCCGGGATCTAGTCCAGGTGGGAGACATAGAGATTTGCAAGATACATACGGATCTGAATGTTGCAGACCCATTGACTAAGCCTCTTCCACGAGCAAAACATGATCAGCACCAAAGCTCCATGGGTGTTAGATTCATTACAGTGTAATCTAGATTATTGACTCTAGTGCAAGTGGGAGACTGAAGGAAATATGCCCTAGAGGCAATAATAAAGTTATTATTTATTTCCTTATAATCATCATAAATGTTTATTATTCATGCTAGAATTGTATTTACCGGAAACATAATACATGTGTGAATACATAGACAAACAGAGTGTCACTAGTATGCCTCTACTTAACTAGCTCGTTAATCAAAGATGGTTATGTTTCCTAACCATGAACAATGAGTTGTTATTTGATTAACGAGGTCACATCATTAGTAGAATGATCTGATTGACATGACCCATTCCATTAGCTTAGCACCCGATCGTTTAGTATGTTGCTATTGCTTTCTTCATGACTTATACATGTTCCTATGACTATGAGATTATGCAACTCCCGTTTACCGGAGGAACACTTTGGGTACTACCAAACGTCACAACGTAACTGGGTGATTATAAAGGAGTACTACAGGTGTCTCCAATGGTCGATGTTGGGTTGGCGTATTTCGAGATTAGGATTTGTCACTCCGATTGTCGGAGAGGTATCTCTGGGCCCTCTCGGTAATACACATCACATAAACCTTGCAAGCATTACAACTAATATGTTAGTTGTGAGATGATGTATTACGGAACGAGTAAAGAGACTTGCCGGTAACGAGATTGAACTAGGTATTGGATACCGACGATCAAATCTCGGGCAAGTAACATACCGATGACAAAGGGAACAACGTATGTTGTTATGCGGTCTGACCGATAAAGATCTTCGTAGAATATGTAGGAGCCAATATGGGCATCCAGGTTCCGCTATTGGTTATTGACCGGAGACATGTCTCGGTCATGTCTACATTGTTCTCGAACCCGTAGGGTCCGCACGCTTAAGGTTACGATGACAGTTATATTATGAGTTTATGCATTTTGATGTACCGAAGGTTGTTCGGAGTCCCGGATGTGATCACGGACATGACGAGGAGTCTCGAAATGGTCGAGACATAAAGATTGATATATTGGAAGTCTATGTTTGGACATCGGAAGTGTTCCGGGTGAAATCGGGATTTTACCGGGTTACCGGGAGGTTACCGGAACCCCCCGGGAGCCATATGGGCCATCATGGGCCTTAGTGGAAAGGTGAAAGGGGCAGCCCAAGGGGGCTGCGCGCCTCCCCCCTTCCCCTAGTCCTAGTAGGACTAGGAGAGGTGGCCGGCCACCCCTCTCCCTCTTTCCCCTTGGGAATCCTAGTTGGAATAGGATTGGGGGGGGGGGGAGTCCTACTCCCGGTAGGAGTAGGACTCCTCCTGCGCCACCTCCTCCTGGCCGGCGCCTCCTCCCCCCTTGGCTCCTTTATATACGGAGGCAGGGGCACCTCTAAACACACAAGTTGACACAAGTTGATCCACGTGATCGATTCCTTAGCCGTGTGCGGTGCCCCCTGCCACCATATTCCTCGATAATACTGTAGCGGAGTTTAGGCGAAGCCCTGCTGCTGTAGTTCATCAAGATCGTCACCACGCTGTTGTGCTGACGAAACTCTTCCCCGACACTTTGCTGGATCGGAGTCCGGGGATCGTCATCGAGCTGAACGTGTGCTCGAACTCGGAGGTGCCGTAGTTTCGGTACTTGATCGGTTGGATCGTGAAGACGTACGACTACTTCCTCTACGTCGTGTCATCGCTTCCGCAGTCGGTCTCCGTTGGGTATGTAGACAACACTCTCCTCTCGTTGCTATGCATCACATGATCCTGTGTGCGCGTAGGAAAATTTTTGAAATTACTACGAAACCCAACAAATATGTCATCCACATATAATATCAGAAATGCTACAGAGCTCCCACTCACTTTCTTGTAAATACAGGCTTCTCCGAAAGTCTGTATAAAACCAAATGCTTTGATTACACTATCAAAGCGTTTATTCCAACTCCGAGAGGCTTGCACTAGTCCATAAATGGATCGCTGGAGCTCGCACACTTTGTTAGCTCCCTTTGGATTGACAAAACCTTCTGGTTGCATCATATACAACTCTTCTTCCAGAAATCCATTCAGGAATGCAGTTTTGACATCCATCTGCCAAATTTCATAATCATAAAATGCGGCAATTGCTAACATGATTCGGACAGACTTAAGCATCGCTACGGGTGAGAAGGTCTCTTCGTAGTCAACCCCTTGAACTTGTCGAAAACCTTTTGTGACAAGTCGAGCCTTGTAGACAGTAACATTACCATCAGCGTTAGTCTTCTTCTTGAAGATCCATTTATTCTCAATTGCTTGCCGATCATCGGGCAAGTCAACCAAAGTCCATACTTTGTTCTCATACATGGATCCCATCTCAGATTTCATGGCTTCAAGCCATTTTGCGGAATCTGGGCTCACCATCGCTTCTTCATAGTTCGTAGGTTCATCATGATCTAGCAGCATGATTTCCAGAACAGGATTACCATACCACTCTGGCGCGGATCTCACTCTGGTTGATCTACGAGGTTCAGTAGTATCTTGTCCTGAAGTTTCATGATAATCATCATTAGCTTCCTCACTAATTGGTGTAAGTGTCGCAGAAATAGGTTTCTGTGATGTACTACTTTCCAATAAGGGAGCAGGTACAGTTACCTCGTCAAGTTCTACTTTCCTCCCACACACTTCTTTCGAGAGAAACTCCTTCTCTAGAAAGGATCCATTCTTAGCAACGAATGTCTTGCCTTCGGATCTGTGATAGAAGGTGTACCCAACAGTCTCCTTTGGGTATCCTATGAAGAGACATTTCTCTGATTTGGGTTCGAGCTTATCAGGTTGAAGCTTTTTCACATAAGCATCGCAGCCCCAAACTTTAAGAAACGACAACTTTGGTTTCTTGCCAAACCATAGTTCATAAGGCGTCGTCTCAACGGATTTTGATGGTGCCCTATTTAACGTGAATGCGGCTGTCTCTAAAGCATAACCCCAAAACGATAGCGGTAAATCAGTAAGAGACATCATAGATCGCACCATAACTATTAAAGTACGATTACGATGTTTGGACACACCATTACGCTGTGGTGTTCCGGGTGGCGTGAGTTGCGAAACTATTCCGCATTGTTTCAAATGTACACCAAACTCGTAACTCAAATATTCTCCTCCACGATCAGATCGTAGAAACTTTATTTTCTTGTTACGATGATTTTCAACTTCACTCTGAAATTCTTTGAACTTTTCAAATGTTTCAGACTTGTGTTTCATTAAGTAGATATACCCATATCTGCTTAAGTCATTTGTGAAGGTGAGAAAATAACGATATCCGCCACGAGCCTCAATATTCATCGGACCACATACATCGGTATGTATGATTTCTAACAAATCTGTTGCTCTCTCCATAGTACCGAAGAACGATGTTTTAGTCATCTTGCCCATGAGGCACGGTTCGAAGTACCAAGTGATTCATAATCAAGTGGTTCCAAAAGTCCATCAATATGGAGTTTCTTCATGCGCTTTATACCGATATGACCTAAACGACAGTGCCACAAATAAGTTGCACTATCATTATCAACTCTGCATCTTTTGGCTTCAACATTATGAATATGTGTGTTACTACTATCGAGATTCATCAAAAATAGACCACTCTTCAAAGGTGCATGACCATAAAAGATATTACTCATATAAATAGAACAACCATTATTCTCTGATTTAAATGAATAACCGTCTCGCATCAAACAAGATCCAGATATAATGTTCATGCTCAACGTTGGCACCAAATAACAATTATTTAGGTCTAATACTAATCCCGAAGGTAGATGTAGAGGTAGCGTGCCGACCGCGATCACATCGACTTTGGAACCATTTCCCACGCGCATCGTCACCTCGTCCTTTGCCAGTGTTCGCTTAATCCGTAGTCCCTATTTCGAGTTGCAAATATTAGCAACAGAACCAATATCAAATACCCAGGTGCTACTGCGAGCTCTAGTAAGGTACACATCAATAACATGTAGATCACATATACCTTTGTTCACCTTGCCATCCTTCTTATCCGCCAAATACTTGGGGCAGTTCCGCTTCCAGTGACCAGTCTGCTTGCAGTAGAAGCACTCAGTTTCAGGCTTAGGTCCAGACTTGGGTTTCTTCTCCTGAGCAGCAACTTGCTTGCCGTTCTTCTTGAAGTTCCCCTTCTTCTTCCTTTTGCCCTTTTTCTTGAAACTAGTGGTCTTATTGACCATCAACACTTGATGCTCCTTCTTGATTTCTACCTCCGCCGCTTTCAGCATTGCGAAGAGCTCGGGAATAGTCTTATTCATCCCTTGCATATTATAGTTCATTACAAAGCTTTTGTAGCTTGGTCGCAGTGATTGGAGAATTCTGTCAATGACGCAATCATCTGGAAGATTAACTCCCAATTGAATCAAGTGATTATTATACCCAGACATTTTGAGTATATGCTCACTAACAGAACTGTTCTCCTCCATCTTGCAGCTATAGAACTTATTGGAGACTTCATATCTCTCAATCCGGGCATTTGCTTGAAATATTAACTTCAACTCCTGGAACATCTCATATGCTCCACGACGTTCAAAACATCATTGAAGTCCCGATTCTAAGCCGTAAAGCATGGCACACTGAACTATCGAGTAGTCATCAGCTTTTCTTTGCCAGACGTTCATAACATCTGGTGTTGCTCCAGCAGCAGGCCTGGCACCCAGCGGTGCTTCCAGGACGTAATTCTTCTATGCAGCAATGAGGATAATCCTCAAGTTACGGACCCAGTCCGTGTAATTGCTACCATCATCTTTCAACTTTGCTTTCTCAAGGAACGCATTAAAATTCAACAGAACAACAGCACGGGCCATCTATCTACAATCAAACATACATAAGCAAGATACTATCAGGTACTAAGTTCATGATAAATTTAAGTTCAATTAATCAAATTACTTAAAGAACTCCCACTTAGATAGACATCCCTCTAATCCTCTAAGTGATCACGTGATCCAAATAAACTAAACCATAACCGATCATCACGTGAAATGGATTAGTTTTCAATGGTGAACATCATTATGTTGATCATATCTACTATATGATTCACGCTCGACCTTTCGGTCTCCGTGTTCCGAAGCCATATCTGCATATGCTAAGCTCGTCAAGTTTAACCTGAGTATTCTGCGTGTGCAAAACTGGCTTGCACCCGTTGTAGATGGACGTAGAGCTTATCACACCCGATCATCACGTGGTGTCTGGGCACGACGAACTTTGGCAACGGTGCATACTCAGGGAGAACACTTTTTGATAATTTAGTGAGAGATCATCTTATAATGCTACCGTCAATCAAAGCAAGATAAGATGCATAAAAGATAAACATCACATGCAATCAATATAAGTGATATGATATGGCCATCATCATCTTGTGCCTGTGATCTCCATCTCCGAAGCACCGTCATGATCACCATCGTCACCGGCGCGACACCTTGATCTCCATCGTAGCATCATTGTCGTCTCGCCAATCTTATGCTTCCACGACTATCGCTACTGCTTAGTGATAAAGTAAAGCATTACATCGCGATTGCATTGCATACAATAAAGCGACAACCATATGGCTCCTGCCAGTTGCCGATAACTTAGTTACAAAACATGATCATCTCATACAATAAAATTTAGCATCATGTCTTGACCATATCACATCACAACATGCCCTGCAAAAACAAGTTAGACGTCCTCTACTTTGTTGTTGCAAGTTTTACGTGGCTGCTATGGGCTTAAGCAATAACCAATCTCACCTACGCATCAAAACTACAACGATAGTTTGCCAAGTTGATGCCGTTTTAACCTTCGCAAGGATCGGGCGTAGCCACACTCGGTTCAACTAAAGTTGGAGAAACTGTCACCCGCAAGCCACCTCTGTGCAAAGCACGTCGGGAGAACCGGTCTCGCGTAAGTGTACGCGTAATGTTGGTCCGGGCCGCTTCATCCAACAATACCGCCGAACCAAAGTATGACATGATGGTAGGCAGTATGACTTATATCGCCCACAACTCACTTGTGTTCTACTCGTGCATATAACATCAACATATAAAACCTAGGCTCGGATGCCACTGTTGGGGAACGTAGTAATTTCAAAAATTTCCTTACGCACACGCAAGATCATGGTGATGCATAGCAACGAGAGGGGAGAGTGTTGTCTACGTACCCTCGTAGACCGCAACGGAAGCGTTGACGCAACATAGAGGAAGTAGTCGTACGTCTTCCTGATCCGACCGATCCAAGCACCGTTACTCCGGCACCTCCGAGTTCTTAGCACACGTACAGCTCGATGACGCTCCACGGGCTCCGATCCAGCAAAGCTTCGAGGATGAGTTCCGTCAGCACAACGGTGTGGTGACGATGATGATGTTCTACCGACGCAGGGCTTCGCCTAAGCACTACAACGGTATGACCGAGGTGGAATATGGTGGCAGGGGGCACCTCACACGGCTAAGGAACGATCACGTGGATCAACTTGTGTCCTAGGGTGCCCCCCTGCCCCTGTATATGAAGGAGCAAGGGGAGGAGGCCGGCCGGCCCCTATTGGCGTGCCAGGAGGAGTCCTCCTCCTAGTAGGAGTAGGACTCCTACTAGGAGGGGGGAAGGAAGTGGGGAGGGAGAAGGAAAGGGGGGAGCCGCCCCCCCTCTCCTAGTCCAATTCGGACCAAGGGGGGGAGGAGGCGCGCGGCCCACCCTGGCTGCCCCTCTCTCTCTCTCCACTAAGGCCCATATGGCCCATTACTTCTCCCGGTAGGGTTCCCGTAACCCTCCGGCTCTCCGGTTTTCTCCGAAATCATACGGAACACTTCCGGTGTCCGAATATAGTTGTCCAATATATCAATCTTTATGTCTCGACCATTTCGAGACTCCTTGTTATGTCCGTGATCACATCCGGGACTCCGAACTAACTTCGGTACATCAAAATGCATAAACTCATAATAACTGTCATCGTAACGTTAAGCGTGCGGACCCTACGGTTCGAGAACAATGTAGACATGACTGAGACAAATCTCCGGTCAATAACCAATAGCGGGACCTGGATGCCCATATTGGCTCCTACATATTCTACGAAGATCTTTATCGCTCAGACCTCATAACAACATATGTTGTTCCCTTTGTCATCGGTATGTTACTTTCCCGAGATTCGATCGTCGGTATCCAATACCTAGTTCAATCTCGTTACCGGCAAGTCTCTTTACTCGTTCTGTAATACATCATCTCGCAACTAACTCATTGGCTGCAATGCTTGCAAGGCTTATGTGATGTGCATTACCGAGACGGCCCAGAGATACCTCTCCGACAATCGGAGTGACAAATCCTAATCTCGAAATACGCCAACCCAACATCTACCTTTGGAGACACCTGTAGAGCACCTATATAATCACCCATTTACGTTGTGATGTTTGGTAGCACACAAAGTGTTCCTCCGGCAAATGGGAGTTGCATAATCTCATAGTCATAGGAACATGTATAAGTCATGAAGAAAGCAATAGCAACATACTAAACGATCGGGTGCTAAGCTAATGAAATGGGTCATGTCAATCAGATCATTCACCTAATGATGTGATCTCGTTAATCAAATAACAACTCTTTGTTTATGGTTAGGAAACATAATCATCTTTGATTAACGAGCTAGTCAAGTAGAGGCATACTAGTGACACTCTGTTTGTCTATGTATTCACACATGTATTATGTTTCCGGTTAATACAATTCTAGCATGAATAATAAACATTTATCATGATATAAGGAAATAAATAATAACTTTATTATTGCCTCTAGGACATATTTCCTTCACCAACACCTATAGGGCACTAGACAGCCACCTCATCTCACGATGTGTACATGGTGGATACCCCTAAAGGAAGCAACAATGAGGAAAACGGGGATGGAAAGAGGGATCGATCTCTCGAAAAACAATCAAAGCATCGGCATAAACGCCGACCCAAGCCCCGCCTCAATAAAGACCCAGCCATAGAGCAGGATGAGCCGGTAGACGACGAGCATGCCTTAGAGCAACCGTCCCAACAGGACAACCCGGATAGAGAAACCGAACATCCCTCCCCCGGCGAAAATGGCATTCCGGACGACCCTACGCCGGACAAGCCCACGAAGCAGAAGAACCTCCACAAACGGCTCGTTGCAACAGCACGCAGCCTGAAAAAGTAGAAGCGGAAGCTAAAAACTGCGGAAGATGCACTCATGATCAGATGGAGTAAAGTAATCACTACCGCAGACAAATACGGCGACAGTCGCCGCACTAAAAGCTATCCGAAGAGAAAGCTACAGCCTGAATTCGACGAGGAGGCCTTAGAGCCCTCGCATTCCAAAAGTGAGAAAGCCACACGGTCGGGTAGACGACCCCATGGCCAGCATAAAGCGGCAAGCAGCGCCGCACTTAAGTCGGCATGCGACCCACTTAAGGATTCGCATCAAGGCCCAGCCAGGTCCATTTACGGGCCAAGAAAGCAAGCTCTCGTAAGCAATGCAGTAAAGCCATTATCAGAATCCGGCACACCCAAATACAGGGGTGCCGCACACCCCCTATGTTTCACTGATGAGGTCCTGGATTATGAATTTCCAGCGGGATTCAAACCCGTAAACATAGAGGCATATGATGGAACAACAGACCCTGGAGTCTGGATCGAGGATTATATCCTCCACACACATATGGCTAGAGGAGATGACCTCCACGCCATAAAATACTTACCCCTCAAGCTTAAAGGGCCAGCCCGCATTGGCTCAAAAGCCTTCCTGAAAACACAATCGGAAGTTGGGAAGAGCTCGAGGACGCTTTTCGAGCAAATTTTCAAGGGACTTATGTCCGCCCTCCGGATGCAGACGATCTTAGTGACATAACTCAACAGCCCGGAGAGTCAGCTCGGCAATTCTGGAATAGATTTCTTACTAAAAAGAATCAGATAGTCGACTGTCCGGACGCTAAAGCCTTAGTGGCTTTCAGGCATAATGTCCGAGACGAATGGCTCGCCAGACACCTCGGCCAAGAAAAGCCAGGAACAATGGACGCACTAACAAGCCTCATGACCCGCTTTTGCGCAGGAGAGGACAGCTGGTTGGCAAGATGCAGCACCAGTGACCCAAGTACATCCAAAACTAAGGATGGAAACGGAAAACCGCGACGCAATAAGGACCATCGCCGGACTAAGGAAAAAAGTCCGAAGAGCACGACAGTCAACGCCGGATTCAAAAGCTCACGACAGAATCAGAAAAAGCCGCCCCTCCAAGATAACAGGGACGACCTATCCAACCTATACAAAATCTTGGATAGGATATGTCAAATACACAACACTCCCGGAAAGCCTGCTATCCATACCCACAGAGATTGTTGGGTTTTCAAACAATCCGGCAGACTCAACGCCGAACACAAGGGGCTTAACACACCAAGCAAAGACGAGGACGAACCCCAAAAGCAGAGTACCAGGAAACAAAAGAATTTCCCATAAGAAGTAAAAACAGTAAACTTACTCCACATAACAAAACGTGCGGCGCCCATAAAGGTACGCGCCCCACGGCCTATCCCAAAGGAATCCCGCCACTGGTTGTCAAAACCAATCATCTTCGATCATCTGGATTATTCTAGAAGTGTCAGGAACCCAGGCTGGACTGCCCTGGTACTCGGTCCAATAATTGGCAGACTCCAGTTTTCAAATGTCCTTATGGATGGTGGCAGCGGACTCAACCTGATATATCAGGACTCAATCCGCCACATGGGGATCGACCCAAAAAGAATTCGCCACAGCAAAACCTCCTTTCAAGGAGTAACGCCAGGTCCGGACACCCATTGCATGGGTTTTCTCTGGCTCGAGGTTATTTTCGGCTCTGCCGATAACTTCCGTCGCGAAAAGCTGACTTTCCACATCGTCCCATTCTCAAGTCGCTATCAAGCACTACTGGGACGCGAAGCTTTCGCCCGCTTTAACGCAATACCACATTATGCATCTCTTACGCTTAAGATGCCCGGTCCACGAGGCATCATCTCCTTAAAGGGGAAGCAGTGAGAACACCTCCCCCAAGCGGAGGACTGTGCGGCCGCCTTAACAGCCCCACAATACAATGGCTTCACCAGCCAGAACATCGGAACAGGTCATTAAGACCACGGACACGGATAGACGAGTCCGGCACAAAAGTATCATTGATAAAGGCTTAGTGGCCATATACCTCTGCACTAGGGGCTTCACACGTATAAAATAAGAGACAATAAAGCTCAATTTTTCATATTTTACTTTACACTTTGTTTATTTCATATAACTTTTGTTCGGCACGCCCCTTTTTCAACTTAGTTGATCTCTTTTTACAGATGAACGTCGTGCTGCGCCCGTCCAGGATACGGCACAACGGAGACACAGGCGCAGACGTGCAGTAGGGACCCGTTCCAAGGATTCTTTTCAGATTAAGACCCTGCGTAAACCTTTTTTACTGTCTCTTGTTGATACACATCCCCTGGTTCTATGACCAAGGAGGAGGCTGGCGTCTTGGCATGTGGCCATGTCAGAATTCTTGCGCGTACCTGGACACTAGGGGCTTATACCTCAGAGCGTTACCTCGCCCGCTCTCATAAAGACCAAATACCTTAGGGAGTGTTCGGCGTCGCGAGTTTGGCCTTATATGCATCAGCTCCGAGTCATGATTTTGGTCAAATGTTGGGTTGCCCGGCTCCTGTGTTCGGCCGCCTTATGTTTCGCTCTATCGGCTAAGGCGGCACCAGGAGAACTACTGCGATTGTGCCCTAGTTCGGCCAGGCGAGCACCTCAGTAGAGAAAGCCGAAAACCGACTGTCTTGATATGGCGTGAGACTTGTCAACCACTCGATGACTCCCCGGAATCTGTAGGATTCCTCCGCATTAACGAAGGGCCATTTCCCGGCCAGGCACATACGCGCCCTGAATTCGGGCAAGCGCAGTCACTACCAGGGGCTACCTAAATAGTCCCATTGTCAAGCTCCTATGGCTAAGTGAAAGTGTTAAAGCATTATAGTCCGGTTGCCTAGCTCGCTGCGCTATCACCTCCTTTGTAGGACCAAGACATTGGATTAAGTGTGAAAATGCGCCTTCTGTGAGCACCCCCGCACTATGTGCGTGGGGGCTGAAGCCAACGACTGCAATCTTTCAGATTTTGTATATATATCTTAAAACGGCTGCACAGGAGGTGTTCCGAATACTTGAAGGCACAAGTATAAAAGGCTACTACAATTCATCAAAATATTGCTTTATAATTACATATGCTATCAGAACATAGCATCCTTCGAGCACCGCGTCTCTATTACACGAGCGCCTTCAAGGACTTCCTGAAAATAGTGCTCGGAGGGTACTCGGCTTTTGTCCGAATCTTGGGATGCAACAACGGTGGTCTCCATCTCTGCCCAGTACGTCTTGACACGGGCAAGAGCCATCCGTGCGCCCTCTATGCATGCTGACCTCTTCATCGCATTGATATGTGGCACCGTGTCAAGGAATTGCTGCACCAAGCTAAAATAACTCTTCGGCTCCAATCTCCCCGGCCACAGATGACCCATGACGTACTTCATGGCGAGTCTGGACAATCTATTCAGTTCGTCCCATTGAGCCAGACGATCGTCCACTGCCAGTGGACGCTCTGGATTGTGGAACTGCGACCAGAAAAGCCTTTCCACTTAGCGATCTTCTTGATCTCAAAAGTATTCGGTCGCATCAGCAGCACTCGCTGCCAAATCCAGATAGGTGTCCTCCGCACTCCACATCCGGTCCAACGGAGCAAACTTAGGATCACAAAACTTCCTCCGCAGCATAAAGGTCTTTCCAGCCGCAATCTTTCCGGCCTGACACAGCTCCTCCTTCGCAGCTCTCATCGCAGAGCGAGCGTCCTTGGCATCAGCAACGGCCTTCTCTAAGTCCGTCTGTCTCGGCCGGTCTTCTTTCTCAAGAAACTTGCAACGGTCAGAAGCACTTTTTAACTTCACGGCCATCACGGCCATCTCCTTCTTGCTTCGGCAGTGAGCAGCCTATTCGGCTCTCAGCTCTTCAAGGGCCTTCTTGGCAGCCACTTCACTTTTCCTGGATTGTCCCTTAGCTCGGGCAAGTTCCGCATGAAGACTCTCCATGGCGGCCGCACCATCTGCGTCAAGCACACACATTGTAAGATACTGGCATAAAGCTCCTCTTACCAGACGCCGCCCGAGGAATTGCATACCTTGAGCCTCATCAAGCCGCTCGTTGACAAGCGCGATGTCGGCATCTGCCACGTCAAGTTGCCACTTTAGCTCGGCAAAATCATCAGTTCAGCTCGATTCCGGACACTTCGCCACATGTATACAAAGGAGACATTTTAGACCTGGGATTATGATCCTCTGCGTGCCGTCAATTTTGACAACGCATAGAGTCTCAGGGGCTACTATCTACACAGGGCGCATCTTGTTTATGCGCAACTGACAAAGAAGTACATTATCAAACGTACCTCAAAACCCGTCAGCAAACTTCTGATGGCCTCATGCAATCCGCTTTCCACGGACGAAATCCTTCCAATCACCGTACCCATCAATGCACGATGCTCCTCTGAGATAGAAGCTCGCCCCAGCAGAATCATCAGCTCCTCCGACCGCGCATCGAACGGTGCCGGACTCGTCCTATGACCTCCATCGAAGGCCGGACGCGGAGAACCTTGGGGGGACATATGGCTACCTTCCACCCCTGCCGGATTCGGAGAAACCCTCCGCGACGACACCTCAGGGTCGCCCGCCTCGCCAGGCGGTACGGCAGGGGGAGGCGTTCCACTCTCCATCATCTCCGGAAGAAGATCCCCCAAAGACGAGGTCTGCTGAGAAGGGCTGAGGTCCGAGCTACAAAGTAAAATTTCGGTTAATCTTCTCAGATAAAAAGCAAGGATTTCTCCCATCCCTCTAAAGGAAAATCTTTCTCTACTTACGGCTCGCTGGAGGGCTGATCCCTTTGAGGGCGTATTCGGCCGAGGATCTCCCCGGCGTCGGACCCTCTGACAAGGACTTTTCCCCCCGCTTTGAGGCCATGGTCTCCGAGTCATCAGAGGCGGCCCTCTTCTTCCCCTTAGGAGAGGAATTTTCAGTTCTTCCCTTCGGAGCAGCCTCCTTCGAGGAGGCCATAGTTTCCTTGTCCTCCCCCTCACTTCCCTCCAAAGGCACGATCTTCAACATCCTGACTAGCACGGGATCCGGCCTGGTCTCAGGAAGGGGAGCCGGACACCTGATCAGCTTTGCCTTCGCTATCCACTCCTGTTTAAAAGGACAACTCTTTTAGGGGCGAATTTATGACAATTTTATGGATAGCGAGTCCGGGCACAAGGTTACTTACTTGAGTATCCGGGCGATTGCAGCTTAAACCTGCGTCCTCGGTCAAATCCGGACACATTGCTTGTGATCCGAAGAACATTTTATACATCTCCATGGGCGTTGCGCCCATAAAATGCTGGAGAGCTCGTGGTCCCTCCGGATTAAACTCCCACAGACGAAGGGAGCGATGTTTGCCGGGCAGTGTTCGGTGAATCAGCATGACCTGCGCTACCTTGACCAGGTTGATGTCTCTTTCTAAGAGATCCCTAATGCGCCCCTGCGACAAGGGCATGTCTTTGGATAACCCCCAATCTAATCCTTTGTTGACCCATGATGCTAGCCGCGGTGGGGGACCCGAGCGAAAGGCAGGAGGCGCCACCCACTTGGCGCTCCTGGGAGCGGTGATATAGAACCACTCTCGTTGCGACAAGCCGGCCTCCTCTTGAAAGGAGCCCTCGGGCCACGGAGCATCAGCATTCTTACTTATGACAGCGCCTCCGCACTCTGCGTGCCGTCCCTCGATCATCTTCGGCTCCACTCCAAAAGTCTTGATCCATAATCCAAAGTGAGGAGTAACATGGAGGAACGCTTCGCCCACAACGATGAATGAGGAAATGTGGAGGATGGACTCTGGAGCTAAGTCATGAAATTCCAGCCCGTAATAGAACATCAGCCCCCTCACGAAGGGATCCATTGGGAAGCCTAACCCTCGAAGGAAGTGAGACATGAACACTACGCTCTCACCGGGCTGGGGACTGGGAATAGCTTGCCTTTGAGCAGGCAACCTGTGCAAAATTTCGGTGGTCAAGAACTTAGCCTCTCTCAACTTTAGCACGTCCTCCTCCGTGACGGAGGAGGGCATCCATCGGCCTTGACGGTCGGAACCGGACATTGTCGAAGGTCCGAAGCGCCGGGAATCTGGAGCCTAGGGTGTTGGAACTCGAAGCGACGGGCGAACTTGTTTTGAGATTGGAGAAAAGGAGTAAGGCCTTGGTCTCTTTATAAGAGGTTGAATACCAGGAGCCCTCCCTGTAGCCGTTTGGGACTCGCCTTTAATTGAGAAGACATGCTAATGGGCACGATTGGGTTACCCACGTCCGTATTGATGAGAATCCCGTAAATAAAGGGGACACGATCTCTGCTTTGACAAGACGTGCCAAGGAAACCGCCTCGCAAAACACGCTGAGGTGAAAAAGTGAAAACGATTCGAATAAAGGCTTGGCCGTAGTGTGATGTCACGCTGCGGAATACGTCAGCGGATTAGATTTGTGTTAATATTATTCTCTTTGTGGCAGTATGTGGAAACTTATTTTGCAGAGCCGGACACTACTCTTGGTGTTTACAAACTTTTATGAAGAATTTGGAGGAGGAACCCGCCTTGCAATGCCGAAGACAATCTACGCGCCAAACTCGTCGTCATTGAAGCCTGGTTCAGGGGCTACTGAGGGAGTCCTGGATTAGGGGGTGTTCGGGTAGCCGGACTATACCTTCAGCCGGACTCCTGGACTATGAAGATACAAGATTGAAGACTTCATCCCATGTCCGGATGGGACTTTCCTTGGCGTGGAAGGCAAGCTTGGCGATGCGGATATTCAAGATCTCCTACCATTGTGACCGACTTTGTGTAACCCTAACCCTCTCCGGTGTCTATATAAACCGGAGGGTTTTAGTCTGTAGGACAACTTCATCATACAACAATCATACCATAGGCTAGCTTTTAGGGTTTAGCCTCCTTGATCTCGTGGTAGATCTACTCTTGTACTACCCATATCATCAATATTAATCAAGCAGGATGTAGGGTTTTACCTCCATCAAGAGGGCCCGAACCTGGGTAAAACATCGTGTTCCTTGCCTCCTGTTACCATCCGGCCTAGACGCACAGTTCGGGACCCCCTACCCGAGATCCGCCGGTTTTGACACCGACAATCATACTCACGAAAGATATTAAAAAGATGAAGCGTATGAGACAAACTCAATTCCATTTTTATAGTTTTCTTTTATAAACTAAACTAGTGATAAAACAAGAAACTAAAAGACTCGATTGCAAGATCTAAAGATATACCTTCAAGCACTCACCTCCCCGGCAACAGCGCCATAAAAGAGCTTGATGTCTACTACACAACCTTCTTCTTATATACGTTGTTGGGCCTCCAAGTGTAGAGGTTTGTAGGAGAGTAGCAAATTTCCCTCATGTGGATGACCTAAGGTTTATCAATCCGTGGGAGGCGTAGGATGAAGATGGTCTCTCTCAAGCAACCCTGCAACCAAATAACAAAGAGTCTCTTGTGTCCCCAACACACCCAATACAATGGTAAATTGTATAGGTGCACTAGTTCGGCGAAGAGATGGTGATACAAGTGGTATATGGATAGTAGATATAGGTTTTTGTAATCTGAAATTAAAAAAACAGCAAGATAACTAATGATAAAAGTGAGCACAAACGGTATTGCAATGCTAGGAAACAAGGCCTAGGGTTCATACTTTCACTAGTGCAAGTTCTCTCAACAATAATAACATAATTGGATCACATAACTATCCCTCAACACGCAACAAAGAGTCACTCCAAAGTCACTAATAGCGGAGAACAAACGAAGAGATTATGGTAGGGTACGAAACCACCTCAAAGTTATTCTTTCCAATCAATCCGTTGGGCTATTCCTATAAGTGTCACAAAAATCCCTAGAGTTCGTACTAGAATAACACCTTAAGACACAAATCAACCAAAACCCTAATGTCACCTAGATACTCCAATGTCACCTCAAGTATCCGTGGGTATGATTATACGATATGCATCACACAATCTCAGATTCATCTATTCAACCAACACATAGAACCTCAAAGAGTGCCCCAAAGTTCCTACCGGAGGATCACGACGAAAACGTGTGCCAACCCCTATGCATAGGTTCATGGGCGGAACCCGCAAGTTGATCACCAAAACATACATCAAGTGAATCACGTGATATCTAATTGTCACCACAGATACGCACGGCAAGACATACATCAAGTGTTCTCAAATCTTTAAAGACTCAATCCGATAAGATTACTTCAAAGGGAAAACTCAATTCATTACAAGAGAGTAGAGGGGGAAAGAAAAATCATAGGATCCAACTATAATAGCAAAGCTTGCAACACATCAAGATCATACCACCTCAAGAACGAGAGAGAGAGAGAGAGAGAGATCAAACACATAGCTAGTGGTACATACCCTCAGCCACGAGGGAGAACTACTCCCTCCTCGTCATGGAGAGCACCAGGATGATGAAGATGGCCACCGGAGAGGGATTTCCCCCTCTGACAGGGTGCCGGAACGGGTCTAGATTGGTTTTTGGTGGCTACGGAGACTTCTGGCGGCGGAACTCCTGATCTATTGTGCCCCCGGATGTTTTTAGGGTATATGGAGATATATATAGGAGGAAGAGGTACGTCAGGGGGGCCACGTGGGGCCCACGAGGGTGGAGGGCACACCCAGGGGGGGTGGGCGCGCCCCCTGCCTCGTGGCCTCCTCGTAGATCCCCTGACATGCACTCCAAGTCTTCTGGGCTTCTTCTGATCCAAAAATAAGTTCCGTGAAGTCTCAGGTCAATTGGACTCCATTTGGTTTTTCTTTTCTGCGATATTCTAAAACAAGGTAAAAACAGAAACTGGCACTGGGCTCTGGGTTAATAGGTTAGTCCCAAAAAATAATATAAAAGTGTATAATAAAGCACATAAACATCCAAAATAGTAGATAATATAGCATGGATCAATCAAAAATTATAGATACGTTGGAGACGTATCAGGGCTGCTTACATGTATCCTTGAAGTTTTGGATGAATCAGGCCTTTAACTCGGCCCATGACCCGATGCAATTGGCAGGGATCCCCTTCAACCAAGTGCGGGTGAGGGAGTCCTGGATTAGGGGGTGTCCGGGTAGCCGGACTATACCTTCAGCCAGACTCCAGGACTATGAAGATACAAGATTGAAGACTTCGTCCCGTGTCCGGATGGGACTTTCCTTGGCGTGGAAGGCAAGCTTGGTGATGCGGATATTAAGATCTCCTACCATTGTAACCGACTTTGTGTAACCCTAACCCTCTCCGATGTCTATACAAACCGGAGGGTTTTAGTCCGTTGGACAACTTCATCATACAACAATCATACCATGGGCTAGCTTTTTGGGTTTAGCCTCCTTGATCTCGTGGTAGATCTACTCTTGTACTACCCATATCATCAATATTAATCAAGCAAGACGTAGGGTTTTACCTCCATCAAGAGGGCCCGAACCTGGGTAAAACATCGTGTTCCTTGCCTCCTGTTACCATCCGGCCTAGACGCACAGTTCGGGACCCCCTACCCGAGATCCGCCGGTTTTGACACCGACATTGGTGCTTTCATTGAGAGTTCCTTTATGCCGTCGCAATCAGGAAGGATGCCTCTTACCATCTTTAAAGATGGCGCCGTTACTAAGGGAGCCTTGGCTGTCAGCCAAACTCTCCGGCTAGGAGGTTTTCTCATGACCGCCTGTTCGGCCGTTGCACCGACGGTGACCTCTCGGGTCATCAAAAGCAATCTTCACGTCAGCTCGGAACTCGTCGAGCAGTTAGATCCAATGGAGCTCTCTTCCATAAACGAGCTCTTGGATCGCATCGCCGCCTTGGGGGTCACTACGGATTATGACCAGGTTGGGCTTAAACCCGATCTAAGAGAAATTAATTCTCCCCAAGTCACCCATCACATTGCCGTGGTAGAGGCACAGTGCGATGACTCTTCATCTATCTTAAGGACTAGCTACGTCCGGGTTCCCGATCCCTCCAAGCCGGATACCCGTGGAGGGGAGGATGTAACTCAAGACCTGAACTTAGAATCAGGCAACGGGCTAGATTCACTAGACAACATCCAAGAATCCAAACTTCAGAGTTTGGAAACTCCTTGGCCTCTGCGTCTTAGATTGGGTGAAGTTCCGTATTTAATTCCACCCACCCACCCGAACATAAGCGATCTATCCCAAATCAGGCAAAAGCCCGAAGAAACAGTACATCATTACTGGGCAAGGTTCCTCCTGGTTATGAACAGGATAAAGGACTGCCGTGAGGAAGACACAATCTCAATCTTTTGCAATAATTGCACGGACAAGGGAATCCTCAACGCCACAGGTCGTCGTGATATTACACGCTTCTCTGACTTGGCGTCCATGGTACAAAAGTATTGTGCGATGGAAAGCGCCCGGAAAACCGAAACTAAATTTTGGGACAATCCGGCCCTGAATAGAAACCTCGTCCGAAATAAAAGGGTGCATCATCATCAGACACCCGGGTTAAAAACCAAAAACCCAAAACCCTCTACAGGGTATGGAACCGTACTGGAGTGATGGCTTAATGGACCCTGTAAAATTCATAGTACAGAGGACGCCACACCAACTCATAGCCTTAGAGCATGTTGGATACTCTGGCAGGTGGCCAAAAGGGGCGAAGATCTCCTAATTCCGGAGGCCGCAGAAAACCACCTCAGGGACTCCAGTACAGTCTTAACAGTCTTCGAGACTTTCGCATCAAATAATATGCGAAAAAGAACACTCCGCAGCCTCGCCGAAGTCTATCAAGTAGCAACAATAAACCCATGGAGTGACATGGTTATTACTTTTAATGCCAGCGATGAACCTAAAATCCGAACAGCTCGAGCACCAGTCGCATTGGTACTCAGTCCTATAGTGGACAGATTTCGCCTCACCAAGGTACTCATGGACAGAGGCAGCGGATTGAACCTCATTTATGAGGAAACCCTTCAAAAAATGGAAATAGACTGGAATCGCATTGAGCGAAGAAGCACAACCTTTAGAGGAATAATCCCCAGTCGGGAAGCGCGCTATGCAGGAAAAATCACACTAGATGTGGTGTTCGGCACGCCGATAATTATAGGTCCGAAGAGGTCACATTCCAAGTGGCCCCGTTCAGTAGCGGATACCATGCTCTCCTGGGGCGGGAAGAGTTTACAATCTTCCAAGCAATACCCCATTACGGGTACATGAAGCTCAAGATGCCCGGGCCGAACGGAATCATCACTCTTGCTAGTGATCCGGACATAGCACTCCGCGCCGAAAACAAGACAGCCGCATTGGCCCTTGAGGCACTGTCCGAAGCCCTAGTGGCTGAGGAACTGACTACGCTGCGCTCCACGATAAAAAGGGACGATGTGATACTCGATAAAAGATCCAAGTCCACCTCCTTTAAACCAGCGGATGAAATAGTCAAATTCCAGGTCCATCCAACGGACCCCAATAAAACAGCTTCCATCGGGGCACGATTAAACCCCGATGTAGACGTCGCACTGCGAGAATTCCTACGGGAGAACTGGGACATTTTTGCCTGGCACCCTTCAGACATGCCAGGAATCCCACGCAGGCTGGCCGAACACAGCTTAAATATCCTAAAAGGATTCAAACCTGTCAAACAAGCCCTTTGGCGTTTCTCTGAGCCCAAGAGATAGGCAATGGGAGAGGAGATAGCCAAACTATTGGAGGCCGGATTCATCAGAGATATAAAACATCCGGACTGGCTAGCAAACTTGGTGATGGTACCAAAGAAGGACAAATCCTGGCGCCTGTGCGTTGACTTCAAAGACCTTAACAAGGCTTGCCCAAAGGATCCCTTCCCTCTCCCCCGCATCGATCAAATTATTGACACCACTGCAGGACACGATTCGTTGTGCTTCCTCGACGCACACTCCGGTTACCATCAAATCAAGATGGCCGAGTCAGACCAAGCCGCAACGGCATTCATCACCCCATACGGCCCATTCTGCTTCAACACAATGCCTTTCGGGCTCAAAAATGCCGGTGCAACATATCAGCGCATGATTCAGACATGTCTGGCAAACCAGATCGGCAAAACAGTAGAGGCATACATGGATGATGTGGTCGTAAAAACAAGACATGTGCGATGGAAAGCACCCGGAAAACCGAAACTAAATTTTGGGACAATCCGGCCCTGAATAGAAACCTCATCCAAAATAAAAGGGTGCATCATCATCAGACACCCGGGTTAAAAACCAAAAAACCAAAACCCTCTACAGGGCATGGAACCATACTGGAGGGATGGCTTAATGGACCCTGTAAAATTCATAGTACAGAGGACGCCACACCAACTCATAGCCTTAGAGCATGTTGGATACTCCGGCAGGTGGCCAAAAGGGGCGAAGATCTCCTAATTCCGGAGGCCGCAGAAAGCCACCTCAGGGACTCCAGTATAGTCTTAACAGTCTTCGAGACTTTCGCATCAAATAAAATGCGAAAAAGAACACTCCGCAGCTTCGCCGAAGTCTATCAAGTAGCAACAATAAACCCATGGAGTGACACGGCTATTACCTTTAATGCCAGCGACGAACCTAAATTCCGAACAGCTTGAGCACCAGCCGCATTGGTAATCAGTCCTATAGTGGACGGCTTTCGCCTCACCAAGGTACTCATGGATGGAGGCAGCGGATTGAACCTCATTTATGAGGAAACCCTTCAAAAAATGGAAATAGACTGGAACCGCATTGAGCGAAGCAGCACAACCTTCAGAGGAATAATCCCCAGTCGGGAAGCACGTTGTATAGGAAAAATCACACTAGATATGGTGTTCGGCACGCTGGATAATTATAGGTCCGAAGAGGTCACATTCCAAGTGGCCCCGTTCAGCAGCGGATACCACGCTCTGCTGGGGCGGGAAGCGTTTACAATCTTCCAAGCAATACCCCATTACGGGTACATGAAGCTCAAGATGCCCGGGCCGAACGGAATCATCACTCTCGCTAGTGATCCGGACATAGCACTCCATGCCGAAAACAAGACAGCCGCACTGGCCCTTGAGGCACTGTCCGAAGCCCTAGCGGCTGAGGAACTGACTATGCTGCGCTCTACGGTAAACAGGGACGATGTGATACTCGACAAAAGATCCAAGTCTACCTCCTTTAAACCAGCGGATGAAATAGTCAAATTCCAGGTCCATCCAACGGACCCCAATAAAACAGCTTCCATCGGGGCACAATTAATCCTCAATGTATACGTTGCACTACGAGAATTCCTACGGGGAAACTGGGACATTTTTGCATGGCACCCTTCGGACATGCCAGGAATCCCACGCAGGCTGGCCGAACATAGCTTAAATATCCTAAAAGGATTCAAACCTGTCAAACAAGCCCTTCGGCGTTTTTCTGAACCCAAGAGACAGGCAATGGGAGAGGAGCAAGCCAAACTATTGGAGGCCAGATTCATCAGAGATATAAAACATCCAGACTGGCTAGCAAACTTGGTGATGGTACCAAAGAAGGACAAATCCTGGCGCCTGTGCGTTGACTTCAAAGACCTCAACAAGGCCTGCCCAAAGGATCCCTTCCCCCTCCCCTGCATCGATCAAATTATCGACGCCACTGCAGGACACGATTCGTTGTGTTTCCTCGACGCATACTCCGGTTACTATCAAATCAAGATGGCCGAGTCAGACCAAGCCGCAACGGCATTCATCACCCCATACGGCCCATTCTGCTTCAACACAATACCTTTTGGGCTCAAAAACGCCGGTGCAACATATCAGCACATGATTCAGACATATCTGGCAAACCAGACCGGCAAAACAGTAGAGGCATACGTGGATGATGTGGTCGTAAAAACAAGACATGTCGAATCTCTAGTAGACGACTTGAGGCTTACATTTGACAACCTCCGAGCATATGACATCAAGCTAAATCCGGAAAAATGCGTTTTCGGCGTTCCAGCCGGAAAGCTCTTGGGCTTCATTGTATTCGGTAGGGGAATCAAAGCAAATCCAGCCAAGATCCGAGCTTTGTCACAATTGGATATCCCAACAGACCTCAAACAAATAAAAAAATTAACCGGATGCGTGGCGGCTCTAAGCCGCTTTATCTCCCGGTTGGGAGAAAAGGCGCTACCCCTCTATCGCCTCCTTCGGCGCACCGAACACTTCGAGTGGACGGACGCCGCCACGGCCGGACTCGAGGAAATAAAAGCCATATTGGCAACAAACCCCGTCCTGGCCACGCCAAACATTGGCGAACCAATGCTATTGTACATTGCAGCAACCCATCAAGTTGTCAGCGCAGTACTCGTCGTCGAGCGGGAAATGGACGGACACAAATGCCCCCTTCAAAAGCCGGTTTACTATTTGTCCACTGTCCTCACCCCATGCAAATCACGGTACCCACATTATCAAAAGATTGCATATGCGGTATTCATGGCATCCCGGAAGCTACGACACTACTTTCAAGAGTGTTCAATCATAGTAGCATCGGAAGTACCACTCAACGATATTATAAACAATCGTGACGCAACGGGCCGGATTGCAAAATGGGCCATCGAGCTCCTCCCGTTCGACATAACTTATAGGCCACGGCGAGCTATCAAGTCATAAGTTTTGGCCGACTTCATCGCAGAATGGACGGAGGCCGAACTCCCTAAAGAGTACGACACATATTCAAACTGGATCATGCACTTCGACGGTTCCAAAATGTTGGCCGGACTAGGGGCCGGCGTCGTTTTGACGTCCCCCACAGGAGACACAGTTCAATATGTACTCCAGATTATGTACACGGACTCCAACAATGCAGCCGAATATGAGGCCCTTTTACATGGTCTCCGGATGGCAGTATCCATGGGCATTCAACGCCTAGAGGTGCGCGGGGATTCGAACCTCGCGATATCCCAAATAAATGGAGACTTCGATGCCAAGGATCCAAAAATGGCAGCTTACCGCAACGCCATCCTCAAAATGTCAGCTCGGTTTGAGGGGCTCGAACTTCACCATATAGCTCGAGAAAACAATCAGGCGGCAGATGTCCTGGCACGCATCAGCGCAAAACGCGATGTGGTCCCCCCCAACATCTTCCTGGAAAGGCTGTTCAAGCCATCCGTAGTATGGGAAGGGGAACATGGCAATATTAGCCCGGACCCAACCGCACTGTCCGACGCCGAACAATATGACATAATCGAAGGCTCTGCCAATGAAATCACAACCTCAGCTCACGTACTAATGGCCGTTATCGCCCCGTGGACAGAACCATTCCTAGCCTACCTTACTAGGCAGGAACTCCCAGAGGACCAAAATGAGGCACGCTGTATAGTGCGGCGATCTAAAGCCTATAAAGTCCATGAGGGAGAACTTTATAAGAAAAGCACTACCGGAGTCCTTCAAAGGTGCATCTCCGAAGAGGAAGGGCGGAACCTGCTGGCTGAAATTCATGCCGGACTCGGTGGCCATCACGCCACAGCTTGGTCCCTTGTAAGCAAGGCTTTCCGTACAGGCTTTTATTGGCCGACGGCCCGGGCGGACGCTCAGGACTTGGTCCAACGATGCGCCGGTTGCCAGCTTTTTGCAAACCAAAGCCATATGCCACCAACCGCCCTCCAAACTATCCCCATCACTTGGCCTTTCACGGTCTGGGGGCTTGACATGGTGGGACCCCTTAAAGGCGGAACCCACAAGAAAAAATACTTACTGGTCTTGGTGGATAAGTTCACCAAATGGATAGAAGCCAAGCCTGTTAAGACGGCCGAATCCGGACCTGTGATAGACTTTATATCCGGGGTCGTACACCGTTATGGCGTCCTCCACAGCATCATCACCGATAACGGCACAAACTTTACGGCCGATGAGGTAAAACTCTGGTGCAAAAACATGGGCATCAAGCTCGATTATGCTTCCGTCTATCACCCACAAACTAACGATCAGGCCGAACGTGCAAATGGTCTCATCATGAGTGGCATCAAACCCAGATTAATGCGGTCCCTCAAGGAATCTAACACGCACTGGGTAGAGGAGCTCGACTCCGTACTCTGGGGGCTGCGGACCACGCCGAATCGCACCACCGGATACACACCATTTTTATGGTGTACGACGCAGAGGCAGTCTTGCCCTGTGACATAATTCATGACTCACCTCGAGTGAGCATGTACGAAGAAAGGGAAGCCGAGCTCGATTGGCAGGACGGTTTGGACGCCTTAGAGGAGGAGCGCGACGTGGCAAAAGCCCGTTCCGCATTCTATCAACAGCAGGCTCGAAGATATCAAAGCAGAGAAGTGCGGGCCAAAAACTACAACGTTGGCAAATTAGTTCTACGCCTGTCGGACAAGAAAAAGGACAAGCTAAAGCCCAAGTGGGAAGGTCCCTTCATAATCGACCAAGTTCTGACTGGTGGAGCGTACTGCCTGCGAGATGCATCTGATAACCGACTCGAGCTGAACCCATGGAACGCAGCCCGTCTCCGAAGATTCTACGCCTAGCGCCGGACTCTGTGTTTGTCTCCTTCCTCTGTCTATTTTTTACATTTTATTTCTTACATTTCTCTTTTCCCCCTCTTTTCTTTTATAGCCATTAAAGGCTCCTCAAGTGACGTGCTACTCGCGCTCATTAAACCTGGGGGCTTCTTTAACAGAAGCTTATTTATACGGGCTTCACGCCCACCACATGTGTCAAACTTCCGCATGTACCTTTTCTTCACCATTATATGCATCGATATGACTTAAGTTTTGGCCAAGCTGGGTTGCCTGGCTCCTGTGCTTACCCCTACGTTCCCGATTGTTCGGCTAGGTGGTAAAGGGAGCACCTCTGCGATTGTTACTGCCGGATCAGCCGGATATGTACCTCAGACTGGGTGAAGCCGAAAGCTAGCATTCTTAAGGGAATATTCGGTCGGTGAACTAAAAGATGACCTTTTTTACTTATTTATATATATGCCCCCAGATGATTTTCCTGGGTTTGCAGTCCGGACATGCACTTTAGGGCATGCCTCCTAGAGAAAGGAACCCCTAACAGAACTATTCTCTCTGGAAGATGTTTCTTACTAACTATGTAATATAACATAACTAGTTGGGCACTTGTCTGATAAAGCACTAATGACCCCTACGCCTGGTCTCCATGCATACCCTGGTTCTTACATAACTGGTAGGGTATTCGGACACACTCCGGACCGTCAGGTCCTGAGGCTGAAGCGAAAAGGTCGGCAACGACAAACGATCTACAATCCAGCTAGAAGGCATTACACATGTCAATTAAAAATTACATAGTCACTCTGACTGATTATATTCCTCTTCAATACCATCTAACAGGTTGTCTAACTTACAGTCCTGCTGGGAATACTTTGCGGCCAATTCTACTTGGCCGTACACTAAGCTTACAGGGATCTCCTTCCCGTCAGGCCCCACGGGTCCGACCTCGGCCATGTGGTTTGGGTCAGACTTCGTGTACCGCGTCTTCACCATGGCCCAGGCCTCCCTAGCGCCTTGTCGGCAGGCCGATATCTTCCACAACCAGAAGCGCCGCCGAGCTCCCTTCAGCTTCTCCAAAAGCTCTCCAAGGCCCTCGGGCATGGAGTGGGAAGGCCATAAGGCTTGGCAATGCCTCGCATCGCCTGCCGAACTCGCTCATGCAGTTGCGAGAACTCAGGAAGAAGGTCACCCGTAGAACCAGGCATCTCCTCTGCAGGACGACCCATTAGCATACCTACAAACATTACTCTGTTAGTCGACTTCCTCGCCGAACTCTTTTCTTTCAAAGATTCGCTTAAGCACTTACTAAATATGCCGCGTCGAAGCCGCTGATTCTCCTTAGTAGAGTCCGACAGCTGGCCACGAACATCTTTAAGTTCAACGTCCAGCTTGGTGTTGGCATCCTGAAGATCATTCTTCTCCCGCCTCACCCTTGTCAACATACTCTCACCGGCCTTTAGCCGGCGCAAGAGTTGTTGCCTGTCCGAATCTAGTCCGGCGCCATCTGCTATATGATTTGTTAGATTTACACCCATGCCGCACTTCACAAGATACTAATCTTTTGAAGTGTATCTTACCAGAGGGGGTCTCTTTGGGCTCCCCTGCCGCCGCTAGTGCGGCCTCCAGTTGGGCTTTGCACTCTTCCAGCTCCTGGGACAGTACGGTATTCTTCTCTGTAAGAACCTGCATAACAAATGATCCTTAAATCAGTTACCCTAACTGTTTCAAGTCTCGGGGGCTACTGGTATATATATATATATTTACCAAAATTTTCTTACCCATATGTCTTTTACATATTGCTCCGTGGCTCTAGCTAAACCATTTTGAGCGACACGGAGATACGCATCTCCCGAATTGAAGGCATCTAATGCCTCTTGGGAGAAACAAGCGTCGCGAAGAACTGTCCGGCGACGCCTATGGTTCATGGCACTCTCCACCTCGGAATTGGTGGCAGACAGCATGTCTGCATCCTCTGTCGGAGGAGCGTCCGGTGCGCGCCTTGTGTTCGCTTCCGCTTCCGGGCCAGGCGTTGGAGCCTGGCTGGTGGAGGCGCGATTGGCAACCTCTCCGGATGTAGTCCGGTGAGGACTCTTCGTCCTGAAGACAGCACGAACGTTAATATGCCCTGAAGGAATAACACCAGGGAAAAGAGGGTGCGCTATACCTTTGCGCCGGCGTCTCAGTCCGGACTGCATTCCCTTTTACCCCACGGGGCCCTGCGGCCCCTCGTTGGCTAGCCGCCGCAGGTTCGGCCTCCCGCCTCGGAAACCTCCCCTGCAAAACACGGTCGTTGTCAGGAAAACTGAAATGCGTGAGAATTGATTCCTTCTCAAGGGGATGAGACTCTGCTCTCTGTTACCTGGGAGGCCGGGATTAACCCTGGGTAATCAGCCGTAATGGCCAGCAAGGTATTGTCCTTGCTTAGCTGATGAAACACCCTGTCAATCAGCTCCACCGATATGTCCGGATCCTCTTCGGAGTCCGGATCAAGGGACTGTTCTGGATCCTCGGGCTGTGGGGGACGGCTGTTTATATCCTTTACTTCCTGACGCAGTTCCTGCGTTGAAATCGGAAGACTACATATTTAACCATGGGAATATAAAACGGATGGGCAAGCACAATTGTCCACTTACCCAACTCGGAGGGTTGTACATAGAAAATCCGCCTTGCGGGTTGACGCGGAGGAATTCCTCCTCTTCTCCCTTGTACAAAGAGGATAAGATCTTTACTAGAGCGGTAGCTGAGGCGGCCCCTTACGACCGTAATGGGTGGCGTCATCCTCCCCGTTAAAATCCCACATGGGGTGGCCTCTATATTGAAGCGGCTGCGCCCCCCGCATAATGCATGCAGCCATGACTTCAATCATGGTTAGTCCGGAATGAGCCAATAGTCTTATCCGACCCATCAGGTGAAGGACGTCCTTGTCGCCTTCTCTCTGAGAGCTCCGCGGACGCCAGCTTAGGCGTTTCTTTAAGGGAGCACTGTTGAATTCGGGGAGACCGGCCCGGATAGGATCTGGCAGCGGGACGTCATCTATATAAAACCATTCCGAAGGCCAGTCCTTGGACGCCTTCTTTGGGGTTCCGGATAGATATCCGGTCCCGGTGATACACCACACTTCGGCTCCGCCCACTTGATATATAGACCCCTCTTGAGAGCGGGGCACTAGGTAGAATAACCTCTTCCACAGCGCAAAATGAGCCTCAACGCCCAAGAATAGCTCGCAAAGGGTGACGAAGCCCGCGATATGCAATATAGATGCGGGCGTGAGATTGTGCAGCTGGAGGCCGTAGAACTCCAGAAGCCCATGGAAAAATGGATGAATTGGAAATCCAAGTACTCTTATTAGATAAGGGACGAGGCACACCCGCTCTCCTTTGGAGGGATTGGGGGTGCTCTCCGCTTGCTCTCGGCCATTATAGGTGGCGAGTCCGGCTCGGACCGGGACCATATAGGCCTGAGGAAGAAATCCCTTGGCCTGAAGCGACACTAGCTCGCTGTGTGGGATGGAGCACCTCTCTCAGTCTCCAAGTTTAGGACTGGAAGGGCGAGAGGAGGAGCTGCGATGGCTGGCCATGTTGGAATGGACCTTTGCTGGAGGCGCTCTGATTATTACTCGCGGAGAGGAGAGGGTGTGGTTTGGATCTGAATCCCCATCCCATTAAATAGGAGGCTCGTTTATGTGGCTAGGGGTGTGAATGTAAAAACACCCCGAATTTTCGCATTCGTTTAACACGTGGAAGACGGCCATTATTGGGCGTGGAAGCCAAGGTGCGCTACATTATGAAAATCGGACATTATTCAGCAGGTACACGGAATTTGGAGAAGAACCCGCCTTGCAATGCCGAAGACAATCTGCGCACCGGACTCGTCGTCATTGAAGCCTGGTTCTGGGGCTACTGAGGGAGTCCTGGATTAGGGGGTGTCCGGGTAGCCGGACTATACCTTCAGCCGGACTCCAGGACTATGAAGATACAAGATTGAAGACTTCGCCCGTGTCCGGATGGGACTTTCCTTGGCGTGGAAGGCAAGCTTGGCGATGCGGATATTTAGATCTCCTACCATTGTAACTGACTTTGTGTAATCCTAACCCTCTCCGGTGTCTATATAAACCGGAGGGTTTTAGTCCGTAGGACAACTTCATCATACAACAATCATACCATAGGCTAGCTTTTAGGGTTTAGCCTCCTTGATCTCGTGGTAGATCTACTCTTGTACTACCCATATCATCAATATTAATCAAGCAGGACGTAAGGTTTTACCTCCATCAAGAGGGCCCGAACCTGGGTAAAACATCGTGTTCCTTGCCTCCTGTTACCATCCGGCCTAGACGCACAGTTCGGGACCCCCTACCCGAGATCCGCCGGTTTTGACACCGACAGCGGGCCATTCCCTCCAACATCAGGGGGAAATATTTAGCACATGTAGCCTCGCTGACATCTAGCAATTCCATGGCCATCTCATAACTCTCAATCCATGCCTCAGACTTAAATCGACTGTATAGTTAGGCACCTTGCGAGGACTGACGGTGTCCTGGACCAGGGGTGCTCACCACGTCATCTCCCGATCTGTTAGATTGGGCCGAGGACCCCCATGGCCGTATACTCATGGGCCAGATCGGACAGCTGCCGCATACATGGAAGATTCCACAAGACTTGGTGATCAAGACAAGGACTCCTCCCCACCGGCGTATTCGGCTAGGACTCTTGTTATCCTAGGCCTTTGGTGCATTATATAAACCGAGGCCAGGCTAGTCGATAGATAACAATTACAACATACAATCATACCATAGGCTAGCTTCTAGGGTTTAGCCTCTCTGATCTCGTGGTAGATCTACTCTTGTACTACCCATATCATCAATATTAATCAAGCAGGACATAGGGTTTTACCTCCATCAAGAGGGCCCGAACCTGGGTAAAACATCGTGTCCCCTGCCTCCTATTACCATCCGGCCTAGATGCATAGTTCGGGACCCCCTACCAGAGATCCGCCGGTTATACACCGACATTGGTGCTTTCATTGAGAGTTCCGCTGTGTGTTCGGCAAAAGGTGGATGGCTCGCCTGCAGATCAACTACGACTTCGGCATCTTCGTCGCCACCTCGACAGGTCACCTTGGTTCGACCAAGGACTGCGCCCTACCTCCGATCGTCATGTTCGAATGATGGCCTTTATAAACATCAACTCCGAGCTCTATCAAGATCATGGAGGAATCATCTAGGGAGCCCGGGTGCTCAACGTCAACATTGCCCTCAGGCGACCGTGTTGTTTTTCTGGACAGCAAACTTGTGTCCGCCGCCACCGCCTCTACAAGTGTCTTTTCAATGATTTCTTCGGTGGAATTGTGCGGAATTGAGTCTACAACAACCCTGGAAAATTTCACCGAGTTCCGATGGAGGAATCTCTGGCAATCCACGATATACTGGAGCCCTGTCAAATCTGGACGGGAATCTGCATGAGTTTCGGGCATGGTGTCCAACTTCTAGCTCGGGCGTCCTTTGGAAGATCCAACCTTTGATCGGCTGCGGAATTCCTATATATACCACCTCTCAAAATTTCAGCTCGATCCGACCGTCCAAACTCCGGGAACCTTCCGATTAGTGCATCACTTTTCGGACGTGTTTTCTACACGAAAACGAATCCGGCCCGAGTTCGTATTTTTTATGAACGGGATTTCGGACATCTCTTTTAAAGGAAGTTTTGTATGGGGTATTGTGTTTTGTTCTCGAACACATCCCACTAACTTTAAGATCTTTTGAACATGATCTTCAACATCATGCTGGTGTCAAACCAGTCCAGCAATATTGCTCCACGGCTGTCGACTTGCGCTAGACACGCCGTCACTTTGTTGAGCCGAGCTCAACTTCTTCGGATCATTATCTCGGCAAGCCGAACAAGAGTCCGGCATCGCGAAGGATAAATCATCACCAACATCGCCGCCCCACGGATTACACGGAGCGGGCATACTGGCATCGCCGCACGGTCGCTTCATCAAACCGGCATCGACCACGTCACGACCTGCATCGGCAGGGCCGCACTATTGCTTCTTCAAGCTGGTGTCCATCACGCCGACCTACTTCGACTCATCGGCTGACATCGAGGCTTCGACATCTTGACTGGACCGGGGGCTTCGCCATCTCTTCATCAACCTACTCCGGACACTTCGGCGTCACTAGGCGACCAGCTCCGTCACGTTAGCTGGACCAAGGGCTTTGCCTCGGCGAGCCAACCTTTGCCAGCATTGCCATGCCGTTGTTTTATCGCCCATCAGGCAATGGGTGTGCGGATCGAGTCCCAATTTTGGGAATCACCTTCCTTCGGATTGCTACAACAAATAAACCAGGTGCTATTAATCCCATTATTTTTTGCTTGTTTGGGTTCATTTTTCCCAAGGAATTATTACTCTAGTTTGTCCATCATATGTACACAGGTCTATCAAATGGTGGCCGCATTAACGACAGTCGCATGGTGGTTCGGTCAGTTTCCGTACATACTCTAGCGAATGCCGCATCCGGAGCTCGGACCGACCTGTGAATTCAGGCTTTGCCACGCCTTTACCGCATCACGCCGACGCCCTGCATCGACATTGACTTCGGCGCCAGGCCATATTTCTTTATTGCATAAATTATTTATTATGCAACGATTTTTTTAATTATCATTATTACTATTATCTCCGGTTTGCACTATTTTTTGTGCATAGGAAAATGATCCGAGGACTTCGGCGTCACTCTGCGGGTCTGCATTGACCGTGCTATGTCACCACTTCGGCGTGTCGAGCTCTCCACTCCGCCACCTCAGGACTGGCTTGGGGGATGGAACCTTGTCCATCAAGCTCAGACTGCGTCATCAATACCTAACACATTAACCAGCTAAATCGCTTTCATGCTCAAAGCTTTAATTTCTAACTTGTGTTCGGTTCGACCAAGCATTATACTTTTTTGGAAAAAAGTTGCTTGTAAAAAATTTCCTTGTCCAAACTTTGTTTGTGACGCATAAATTCAAATACCCAATTCATTTGGGGGCTTTCTTCATGAAGCTTTTCCTCTTGCATATGATTATACTTGTACGGCTTCGTTCCTTGTTCGTGTATTACGCCACAATATGCACCATATTGACTTAAGCGATTTGCAAGCTGGGTTGCCTCGCTCCTGTGTTTACCCCTACATTCCCGATTGTTCGGCTAGGGAGTAAAGGGAGCACCTCTGCGATTGTCACGATCGGGTCATCCGAGCCGGACCTCAGACTGGGTGAAGCCGAAAGCTAGCGCTCTTATAGTTTTCAATGATGGTCGGCACACAACGGAACTCATGAGTACAAAAAATCTATTGCACAAGTCTCATAATAACAATGAGCACCAAAGAAAGGTATCGGTGGGGGTACTATTTTCTTTGAAGATGCTTCTTACACTTTGCAGTAATATAGCATAAGTTCCCTGAGCGCGCTTTGTCTGTTACAGCCTTATGGCCTGATTGCCTGGTTATTGGAAACACCTACGATATTCTCGACATATGGAGTACATAACACTTTTCGGTCCTTGACCGAAGAGGGAGAAGCCGACGGTCGGTTAAGACGCGTTTAAAGTTCGGTTGAACATAGATATGATATAAATACTTTGGTACATGCAATCATTTTATTACCCAAGTCACTTGGGGGCTCTTAAATTTATATGAGTCATTTTATGACAAGTGTTCTTCTTATTAGTCGTTGCAAAGTTTTATTATTATTATTATTATTATTATTATTATTATTATTATTATTATTATTATTATTATTATTATTATTATTATTATTATTATTATTATTATCTATCACTCCTTTTTTCGACACGAGCGTGTGGTCACTAGCCGGGGAGCCTAATTTCTCTCTCAAAGCCGCTAGAGTTTAGTTTGCTAAACTGGCCTAATGAGAAGTACTCCGCCCTCGGGATAGGAGGTTGAAGTCGTAGGCTGACCCGCTTGAAGTCTTGAGATAGGATGTATCATGTTAAAGCATGACAGAAGCACTTCTTTTGCTAAGTCCAATTTTCGGATTGGCACCGAACACTTGATCTTGTTCGGACGTCAAGTTTTTACTGATGTTTTTTTGGTTTTCCAAGTTATGGCACTTTTAAACTATTTGTGTGTTTTCAGCACAAGTCTCGCAGTGCAATGCCGGACACCTTTAGAGATTCAGCAAAAACATTCTCAGATATTGCTATATATGCATCGGTTTCGAATTGTGTCTTCGATCAATAGTTGGGTTGCCCGGCTCCTGCGCTTGCCTCCTACGTTTCGCTTTGTTCGGCTAGGTGTGCAAAGGGAGAACCACTGCGATTGTGCTTCCAGCTCACATGTTTAAGCACCTTAGTGGAGAAAGCCAAAAACTGACTGTCACAATAAGCGTAAACTGGTCAGCGATTCGATGACGGTGTTAAATGACGGGCCATTCATAACAATGGCCGAAGTGTTTACGGCTTGACCTCGACTGTCGCTGAACACTACCGGGGGCTATTAACTGGCCTCCCAAACTAAATCCTCGATATTTTTCTCTTACATTGGAGCTGAGGTTTCATGATCATGCTTAGCATGACAACCCAAAGAAAGGAACCAATAGCAGGACTATTTTCTTTGGAAGACATTTCTTCTGTTAAACAGTAATATAACATATCTCTCTTTGTACCTTTGTTTATAAAACCGTATGGCCAGATTGCCTTGTTTGTTGTAAATCTTTGCCCTCATAAAGGCTTTATAAAGTAGGACAAACACTCCTCGGCTATCGGCCGAGGAGGTGGAAGCCGATGGTCGGTCAACAAAGTTTTGTACAATGCGGATCCGAGCATTAATGACGTAAAGTACTTGGATACATAGAGTCATTACACATAATTTGTGATTTTACTATGGGTATCAATCCTTAATTCGGCCACCCGTTCCCGCATTAAGGCTCTGGGGCTACTGGGCTTCGGGCTTATTATTTACAAATATTAAAGGGGCTCATCGATCCCTTGATCTGGTGTTGCCACCCGACCAGTGTCTCAGGGGCTACTTCATTGCCTGTCCAATGCATAAAATTTTATGTGCAATATAGTTTCCGAGGAGATTTTGATCCTCAGGTTGGTCGGCCGCACCCAACCTGAGTCTCGAGGACTGAGCACGCCGCTTTTTGTGTCCCGAAGTATTCTGCCAAGCTAGGACTTGATCCTCAGGCCGATTTTGCAAATCAACCTGAGTCTCAGCGGCTACTGGGATCAGTGGTCTTACGTCATCCTTCAGGTGCATCTCGGGTTTTAGACCGATACACACCTTGAGGGCTACTAGCTGTATATCTCGGCAGAGAATAAATTGCACCAATAAAAATATTGACAAAAAATCGGCCCACAGTCGGGGTGGTGCACCATCTTGGAAGCAGTCCGGCATAAAGCTCGGGCGCTAGTGGCTGGCTCCATATATATAGAGGGCATTTCCGGCATTAAGCTCGGCTAAACTCCTTCAACTTTTTTGTACTAAGATGATCTATGACATCTTGGATATAGTCCGGCGTTGGAGCTTGGACACAGTCCGGCGTTGGAGCTCGGATACATTTTGGCGTTGGAGCTCGGAAGCAGTCCGACATTGGTGCTCGGCTGCAAAAGATACCTCGAATGCAGTCCGGCGTTGGAGCTCGGACGCAAGAGGACACTGCCTCCCGGGAACAACGTCAGAACCCGAGGTGTGGCATAAAAATAACAAGGCATTGATAAAGGCCGGAAACTTAAAGGGGCTCCTCGGATACCCGATGTATAAACTTGTCGAATGAATTTCGGCGATCCTCAAGATCGAAGATGAGAAGATTTGTTGAACCAGTTTTCAAGACCGACAACCGAAGATGAAGAATAGTTCAGAAGAATCGAGGAGCGTCTCTAACTTGAAGACCGGTTCAGGGGGCTACTGACGGTGTCCTGGACTAGGGGGCGCTCACCATGTCATCTCCCGATCTGTTAGATTGGGCCGAGGACCCCCATGGCCGTATACTCATGGGCTAGATCGGACAGCTGCCGCATACATGGAAGATTCCACAAGACTTGGTGATCAAGACAAGGACTCCTCCCCACCGGCGTATTCGGCTAGGACTCTTGTTATCCTAGGCCTTTGGTGCATTATATAAACCGAGGCCAGGCTAGTCGATAGATAACAATTACAACATACAATCATACCATAGGCTAGCTTCTAGGGTTTAGCCTCTCTGATCTCATGGTAGATCTACTCTTGTACTACCCATATCATCAATATTAATCAAGCAGGACGTAGGGTTTTACCTCCATCAAGAGGGCCCGAACCTGGGTAAAACATCGTCCCTGCCTCCTGTTACCATCCAGCCTAGACGCACAGTTCGGGACCCCCTACCCGAGATCCGCCGGTTTTGACACTGACAAGGACCCATAAAATCCTTGGGCAGACGCTCATTACGTAGACCTGATACTAAGCATGGCACGCCAAATTTCTAAAGGTCACACCTGGCTCCACAGAAGTGGTTGGACGGCCGCCAGCTCGGCCTATCGACACGCTCTTCCTTGATCCACTACATTCTGAGCATCAGCACTTTCGCCCGACGGATTATGTCCATGAGGCGGGTTATGGTTCCGTCCACTGCTTGACACAGCCGGCTCATCAATATGTCTGCTGTAACTCCAACTCGAGCGAGGGGTGGAGTGAATCCTGTCACGACTGTAAGAATAAGCATGCTGCTGAGTCAGTGCTGTCTGAAGAAGCTCTCTAGCCCTCTGTGTTTCAACCGCCATCGATGACTCACCATCTATCGGGAGAGCCGCCAATCATGACGCCGCAGCGATCATGTTATCCAAAGGGTTAGAATAATGACCCGGTGGCGTTGGCACGTGTTGCAGCGGGTTATTGCTCTGAAGAGGCGGGTCTGTCGTGCGTGGCTGAACCGGCATAACCGTCCCAGGTGCTTCGACCCGGTTTACCACTATCGGGTTACTGGTTCCTGCTCCTGGCGTGTTAAAGAGAGTTCTTGCCTCATAAACCAAGGGCAGGTGAGTCTGATGCCTCCTCATCATGACCTCGTTTGAAGCGTTCTGATCTAGCATCAGCCAGTAAGACTGTGACTGATTCTGCTGTGCCTGAGCATCCAAAGCAGCCCGCTCCTCGGCCATCCTAGCGTTTTCTGTGTTTAGCTCCTCCTTGGCCTGTGCTATCTCATCACGCAGTTTTGTGACCGTTGCATTATGCTGATCATGATCCGTCGGGTTAACCACCGCTATTAATAGCGCTTTCAGCTTATCCAGTAAGTCGGTTAAAACTTGAGCCGGCGGGCGCTCAGGGCCTCCTGGTCCGGCAGCCGCTGCCACTGCTGACCCGGAAATCAGCTCTGCTGCAGTCGATGAGTGCTGGATGGGCTGTGTACCGGCCATGAAGATTGCAACCCGGTTCGGCGGCTCATAGGGGTCCGGAATATTGTCGCCATCGGAACAACCCCCAAGTCAGCCATCTTGCAGCGGATACAATGACTCGGTCTCGCCAGTGGATGACTCGCCATCAGAGTAAACGACGGTCCCACCACCAGATGTCGATCTATCCTTAGATTCCGTTCCATGGATAAATCCCACGAAGGCACGATTCATGGCGGGCTGATGATACGTCTCCAACGTATCTATAATTTTTATTGCTCCATGCTATTATATTATCTATTTTGGATGTTAATGGGCTTTATTTTATACTTTTATATCATTTTTGGGACTAACCTACTAACCGGAGGCCCAGCCCAAATTGCTGTTTTTTTGCCTATTTTAGGGTTTCGACGAAAAGGAATATCAAACGGAGTCCAAATGGAATGAAACCTTCAGGAACGTGATTTTCTCAACAAACATGATCCAGGAGACTTGAAGTGTGCGTCAAGAAACAAATGAGGCGGCCACGAGGCAGGGGGCGCGTCTACCCCCTGGGCGCGCCCTCCACTCTCGTGGGCCCCTCGTTGCTCCATCGACGTACTTCTTCCTCCTATATATATCCACGTACCCCCAAACATCCAGGAGCACCACGAAAACCTAATTCCACCGCCGCAACCTTCTGTACCTGAGAGATCCCATCTTGGGGCCTTTTTCGGAGCTCCACCGGAGGGGGCATTGATCACGGAGGGCCTCTACATCAACTCCATGGCCTCTCCGGTGATGTGTGAGTAGTTTACTTCAGACCTTCGGGTCCATAGTTATTAGCTAGATGGCTTCTTCTCTCTCTTTGGATCTTAATACAAAGTTCTCCTTGATTCTCTTGGAGATCTATTCGATGTAATCTTCTTTTGTGGTGTGTTTGTCGAGATCCGATGAATTGTGGGTTTATGATCAAGTTTATCTATGAACAATATTTGATTCTCCTCTGAATTCTTTTATGTATGATTGGTTTATCTTTGCAAGTCTCTTCGAACTATCAGTTTGGTTTGGCCTACTAGATCGATCTTTCTTGCAATCCGAGAAGTGCTTAGCTTTGGGTTCAATCTTGCGGGGCTTGATCCCAGTGACAGAAAGGGAACCGACACGTATTGTATTGTTGCCATCGAGGATAAAAAGATGGGGTTTATATCATATTGCATGAGTTTATCCCTCTACATCATGTCATCTTACTTAAAGCATTACTCTGTTCTTATGAACTTAATACTGTAGATGCGTGCTGGATAGCGGTCGATGTGTGGAGTAATAGTAGATGCAGAATTGTTTTGGTCTACTTGTCACGGACGTGATGCCTATATACATGATCATACCTAGATATTCTCATAAGTATGCTCAATTCTATCAATTGTTCGACAGTAATTTGTTTACCCACCGGAATACTTATGCTCTTTAGAGAATCCACTAGTGAAACCTATGGCCCCCGGGTCTATCTTCCATCATATTAATCTTCCAATACTTAGTTATTTCTATTACCATTTATTTTACTTTGCATCTTTATTTCTCTTTATCATAAAAATACCAAAAATATTATCTTATCATATGTATCAGATCTCACTCTCGTAAGTGACCGTGAAGGGATTGACAACCCCTTTATCGCGTTGGTTGCGAGGTTCTTATTTGTTTGTTTAGGTGCGTGGGACTTGAGTGCGATCTCCTACTGGATTGATACCTTGGTTCTCAACTGAGGGAAATACTTATGCTACTTTACTGCATCACCATTTCCTCTTCAAGGGAAAACCAACGCAGTGCTCAAGAGGTAGCAGCCGAACTCGGGCGGGTCTCACGCGCTGAGCCGTCTCGATGATGTCGGTGCAGATGTCCGGCTTAGGACCCGGTTCACCGATCTTGCCGATGAAGACGTGAATTCCGCCGAAGGGGACCCGGTACCCATACTCAATTGAGCCGGCCTCGGGGCCCCGGCCTGCATCATCGATGTAGAGCTTGTCGTGGTGACTCTTGGTCATCCGGCCGACGGCGTATCCCTTGATCCGTTCGAAGTTGCCCTCTAAGAACTTGAAACGTGATAGCCCCACGGTGGGCGCCAACTGTCGTGGAATTGTCACGGCAGATGTCCTAGTGTGAGGACTTAGTCATGGAGCCATCGCAATGAGGTTAGCTTAAAGGGGTTAATCAGGACAAAGGACACGAGGAGTTTATACTGGTTCGGCCCCTTACGGTGAAGGTAAAAGCCTAATCCAGTTTGAGGTGGTATTGCTAGGGTTTCGATGAGCAGGGAGAGAATATGCTTAACCTGGCTCTCGATCTCTTGTTTCTTGTCCTAAGCCGCCGCTGGGTCGTCCCCTTGTATACACGGGTTGACGCCCTACGGCCTACAGAGTCTCGACCGGCTCATACAACGTATTCGGCTTGGTGACCTTTCTTACATACCTTACAATACAAGTTTACATACATGGCGGTTTATATCCCTGGGCCTTAAGCCGCCTTCGGGTTTGGGCCTTCTACTAAGCCTACCTATGAACCGCCATTGTTAATATGCTCTTGGGCTTCATAGAGATGAATCGCCATAGGGATGACCCGGCCCCTCCTGGGCGGGTCATACCTAATAGTCATATCCCCAACAAGAGGGGTTCACAGAAAATTCAATCCAATAAAAACACCAAGTCCCCATGACCAGCTCCACCCACTCCCCATCTATGATCATTCTCGCACCAAGGGATCCCACCCCGTGGACAAGAAATTATTGACGCATCTCTATGACATAAACAAAATTGAAAGGTATCTAAATTTCTTAAATATTGTCCAAAATATGGTCTTGATGTTGTTTCTGTTCTTGAGGATTGGGCAACTAGGTAGATGGTTTTAGGCAACTGTATGGTTGATTGTAGGAAAGTATGTTATCTTTCATGTACAATGCATAAAAGAAGGGATCCAATTGTGTATGGGAACTTTTTGTTTGTATTTTTGTTGCTTTTGTTGTGTGGTAGTTCTTCCCATATAACATCATGTTTTATTTTGTGGTACTTTGTGATTTATGACCTACAATTGCTCTTTTCTGGTTCAAAGTTGTTGTATTCTATTTACAGAGTTGCTCTATCCCTACTCCTTATTGGTCCCTTTTTGTGTTCCTTTATCGTACACAAAAAATTGACACACAACATTTAATTTTTCAAATTTGAATCCAGGGTTGAACTTTGGATCCGGGCCAAACCTAGAGTCTGAGCCCAGCTCGACTGTCACGCCGTCAGACATGATTTCTAGCTAGTTTGAAAGACAATGACAGGGAAGAGCAATCAACCACTTTGGGGAAGCAGCAGGATCCTGACGTCTACTTTAAAGTTAACAACTATTTTGTTGAAGAAAAGTTAACATGGACGATAAGGAGAGGGTTGATAATTTGTTTTGGGTGTATGGTGTGGCGCATGAAGCATATGTATCTTATTTTGGGCTATCAGAATTAACATTGTTGTGAAAAATGTCTATTTACTCTTTTCTATTTTTGAGCAACTCTAAAAAGGAGAAAAGGTGAGTTCATCTTTGAGCCACTCTACATTGTGTCTTGAGAAAATATACAGTACGCTTTGAGGAACTTTCCCCACATTGATTTCCTGTCCATGAACCCCCTCCCCCAGTTTTGCGGGTTCCTGTGATCCTGGTGATAAGTGATTAGCGGGCAACTCTGTGCAGTTTTCTGAACAACTTCTCTGTTTTCCTTTGGCAACTAGGTAGTAGTAGAGGAGAAAAAAAACACACACATAGTCATGTGCCTCATATCTCCATCTAGGAAACTTGACTAGTTCTACCCCCTCCCCGTTACGACTGCACCAAGGGATCCCATGTAAGGAAAGGAAAATCTTGACTCCACCTATGTGACACAAACTTAATTACAAGTATCTAAAACCTTTAGATATTTATCAAATAATGGTCTTGGTAATGCTCCTGTTCATGAGGATTGGGCAACTGGATGTGTGGTTTTTGGCTAACTGTATGGTTGATGTGGGCAACTAGATACATAGTTTCCTCCTTTGCCAAGGAGTCGGCCACCGATGACACGTCCGTGGCCAGCATCGAGTGGAGACGATTGAAGGGGATCAAGCGAAGCAACAGACAAAGAAACGGCAGAAGATAAGTGCTCGCCAGCGCCAAATAGTGCAGCTGCACTGATTGGCATTTGGTATGTTACACTTAGCATCTCCACCCGCAATTTTTTCTCCCGCATCCGTACGCAGATAGGAGAACCGGTCTGCGGACATGGATGCGAGAACGACCATCCGATGTTATCCGGAAATTTTCAAATGAATTTTAACGAAAATAAACAAATTTGATTCAAACTCGAACAAACCGAATGATATTCATTTAAACTAGGATAATTTTTACATAAAACTGGATGATATTTCATTCGGTGAACTAAAAATCTAAACTTGGACTACCCTATACTTGATGGTGACCTCGTAGGGCATGTCGGGCAGGCCGGTGGCTCCTCCGTCATCATCGTCAGAGCCATTGTTGGAGTCGGGATTCGGGCGGCAGAAGGGTGCGACGTCGCGACAGGGCTTCCCGGCAGCAGCTTGACGCTCATTGATTATCCGCTTTGCTTTATTCTTCGCTATGGGCAGTGCGGCCGCAGCCACCGACGGTGTGGGCGGGGGGAGAGGGCCACGTGCCTTAGAGGAGGCGGCGTTGGCGACGATCTCGCTAAGAGACCACTCCTGGTCGTACGCCATCTCCTCATCAAGGCAACGGAGACGATGCTTGCACATCTCGCCGTCGTCTTGGAGCAGCCCAGGGCCCAGGCGTATGCCATCTCCTAGTCCGCCACGATGTGTGGCGGCGAGTCGTCGGAGTCCGCGAACTCCGATCGGCGCCATGTTGTGCCTATCCCGTTGACGCCAATCCTTGTCTGTGTACTCCGCCACCGTTAAGGCGCTCCGGGAGGACGAGCTATTGCTGCCGCCGAGGTAGTGGCGAAGGTGACTGCGCGCCTTCGCGGCAGTCCCTTGGGGCAAGGGCGGCGGTGAGCGACGCTCCTCCTTCACGCGACGGGGCGGTGGCGAGAGCCGCTCCTCCTTGAAGCGTCGGGGTAGCTGCGAGAGGGGCTCCTCCTTCACACGCCATCCGATTTGGACGCCATGGTTGCTAAGGGGAGACCAGGGAGGGGATGCGGGCTTCGGCTTGACACGGAGGAGCGTCTCTAGCGGCGCTGCCGGGGCGTTGATGTGGAGTACGGAGTGAAGAAGCTTGACCTCCATCTATCGCTCATATTGCTCGCCAGTCACGGCGAAGACCGAGCCCTACAACGACGGCTGGTCCTCCTCGTCACGAGTGGAGATGACGATCTCCTCCTTTGCCAAGGAGTCAGCCACCGATGAGAACGACGACCCTGGAGTTTGAGGCCGGCGTCGCCATGAACCTCTGGAGCCCGTTCTAGAGCCGTTGTCTGTTGGTGCCGAGGCCCATGACTTGCCCATCGCCAAACTTGTGGAGGAAGATGGAAGCTGAGGGTGAGGACGTGCGAAGAGATGTGGTGAGTGCGATGTGGATGGCGCCAGAGCATGGCTTATAAAAGCCTAGGCTAGGTGAACAGATGGTCAGCCACTTCATTGTGGCGTAGCGGCCGGAGTTGGTTCCTCGGGAAGCTGCGTTAGCATTGAAGCGGCGGCTCCCGAGAGGTTGTGTCGGCCAGCGCCGCCCTCCCGTCTGATCACATCACGAGGCATCAATGTCGGCCGCTGCATGCTCTGGGATGCCATTGTTGCGGCGTGGGAAGCAGTGCGTGCATCGAAAGGAAAACGAGGGAGAGGTTGGTGGGGTTGTTCGGTGGGTCGGTTTAGTCCGACGCGGACGTGGCAGCGGTCCGGACTCCCGGAACCCCCCACTTTGTCTCTAGTTCACGGGAAAAACACGTCCAAAGCGATACAAGACTGTGTTGGATGAAAAAACATGTTCGAACCGTGCGGTATGAACGGTTGCGGGCGGGCGATTTGAAAGTCGACGTTGAAGATGCCCTTACAGGCTACGTGATTAATAGGTTGACTTAGCTAGGATTTTGCGATTGGATAGGAATCAAAGGAATGGACCCATCCAGTTAAATTCAGGGGTTAGAGAGATTAGTTTGAATGGTTTCGTAACTATTCTGTAGACTGGCAGTAAGTGTAGCATTTTTGCTCGATGGGGGATGGGCAGACTCGATTGGGAGTGCAGAGCTCTAGGCAAAGGGTAAAATCATTGTTTTGACTTTTGGGAAAACTTTAGCCTGAAAGTATTTGGAAAAAGAGCACGATCTAACCTTTGTATGCAACTTCCAGCCCTCCGGCATTGCATCACTGGTCAAAATGCTCAAGACACCGATGTTGCACCATGACCCACCCCCATGCCCAGTCACTGGGTAGGAACCGCTGGCCGACCGACGTGTGAAAAGTATATATGCAACGCTGAAGTCTACAATGTTGCATGCCGAAGACGTATGTGCCCTGCGGGGCCAAGAGCGGGAGTGTGACCCAGCCCACTCGCAGCCCCACCGGGTTTCTTCTCTGACCGCCATAGGAAGAACACAGTGGCGGAGACAGGGGTACCAGCAGGGTCCTTGCTCCCCCTAACATGATGGATTTGCTGCATTTTTTCTAATGAACAGTGTACAATTAGTGAATATTTGCTGCTAAAAAACAATTTTTCAATTAGTTGGTCCTCCCCAGTCAGTTTTAAGAGCACTTGCCCCTCCCCCGGATAGGATTTTCCTAGCTCCACCACTGGAAGAACAAGGTGTCACCCTTCTTTCCTCCACCAACTCAAGATTTTTGCTAGCAAAACTCATGGATCTAAGCCCCCCAAGGTGCTTGAGGCATTCTCCTCCGATTCCTCCAATTTTCTGTGATTAAAACTTGGTATTTTAGGTGAATTTTTATACAATTGGTGGATCCCTAGTTTGTGTTTTACTAATGTGTTTTAAGATTGTTTAGGCTACATTTAGTTGAGTGAACAGAGATACTTTGTGTGGTTATGTGCATGGTATTGTGTATTCATGGCTTTAGAAATAAATTATTAGGGATTATGCATATTGGTGCATGTATGTATGACTTTGAGATGTAGACGGTTGGAGCATTTCAGCCCCCAACACGTAACCCTTCGCTCCTGCCGAACTCCCATCTAGGGATATCAATGTGAGTGAGTAGGGATTGCCATGCAACGTATGCACTAGAGCTATAAATTTATGAAAGCTCAAAAATAGACGAAATGGGTGTGCATCCAACTTGCTTGCTCATGAAGACCTAGGGCAATTTGAGAAAGCCCATCGTTGGAATATACAAGCCAAGTTCTATAATGAAAAATTCCCACTAGTATATGAAAGTGACAACATAAAAGACTCTCTATTATGAAGATCATGGTGCTACTTTGAAGCACAAGTGTGGAAAAAGGATAGTAACATTGCCCCTTCTCTCTTTTCTCTCATTTTTTTGTTTGGCTTCTTTGGCCTCTTTTATTTTTTCCTCACATGGGACAATGCTCTAATAATGAAGATCATCACACTTTTATTTACTTACAACTCAAGAATTACAACTCGATACTTAGAACAAAATATGACTCTATATGAATGCCTCTGACGGTCTACTGGGATCTACAATGACTCAAGAGTGACATGTATAAAAAATTATGAACAGTGGCTTTGCCACAATTACGATGTCAACTACATGATCATGCAAAGCAATATGACAATGACGAGACATGTCATAATAAACGAAACTGTGGAAAGTTGCAAGGAAATATATCTCGGAGTGCCTATGGAATGCCATAATAGGTAGGTATGGTGGTTGTTTTGAGGAAGGTATATGGTGGGTGTATGGTACCGACGAAGGTTGCGCGGCACTATAGAGGTTACCAATGGTGGAAGGGTGAGAGTGTGATAGCCTGACTTATTAGGAATGATAGACTACTCATATCAATAAGGAATTCCTTCTTTTCCGGGAGCCCATTCAGACAGAACTCCAAAGTTAAGCATGCTCAGCTTGGAGTAGTGTCAGGATGGGTGACCAGCCGGGAAGTTGTTCCTGGGTGTGCACGAGTGAGGACAAAGTGCGCAGAAAAGACTAGTATTGATCTGTGGGGCCAGTCTAGATCCCGCCAGGAGTAACGACCACCGGCGGGTGTGTCCGAGGCGTTACAAAGAGTGTGTATAATCCATGGACTCAACATTAGTCATAAAGAACTCACATACTTATTGCAAAAATCTATTCATCGAAGCAAACTACTACACATATGCTCCTAGGGGGATAGATTGGTAGGAAAATATCATCGCTCTTCCCCGACCGCCACTCATAAGGAAGGCAATCAAAAAATACCTCATGCTCCAACTTCATTACATAACGGTTCACCATACGTGCATGCTACGGGAATCACAAACTTCAGCACAAGTATTTCTACAATTCTCAATTACTCACTCGCATGACTCTAATATCACCATCCTCATATCTCAAGACAATCATAAGGAATCAAACTTCTCATAGTATTCAATGCACGTTATATGAAAGTTTTTATTATATCCCTCTTGGATGTCTATCATATTAGGACTAAATTCATAACCAAAGAAAATTACCATGCTATTTAGAAAGAATCTCAAAATAATATAAGTGAAGCATGAGAGTTCAACAATTTCTATAAAATAAAACCACCACTGTGCCCTAAAAAGATATAAGTGAAGCACGAGAGCAAAATTTCCTAGCTCAAAAGATATAAGTGAAGCACATAGAGTGTTCTAATAAATCATGATTCATGTGTGTCCCTCACAAAAGGTGTGTATAGCAAGGATGATTGTGGCAAACTAAAAATCAAAGACTTATAGCATACAAGACGCTCCAAGCAAAACACATATCATGTGGTGAATAAAAATATAGCCTCAAGTAAAGTTACAGTTAGACAAAGACGAAAGAGGGGATGCCTTCCAGGGCATCCCCAAGCTTAGGCTCTTGGTTGTCCTTGAATATTACCTTGGGTGCCTTGGGCATCCCAAGGTTAGGCTCTTGCCACTCCTTATTGCATAGTCCATCAAATCCTTACCCAAAACTTGAAAACTTCACAACACAAATCTCAACAGAAAATCTAATGAGATCCGTTAGTATAAGAAAATAAATCACCACTTATGGTACTGTTGTGAACTCATTATTTATTTATATTGGTGTAATATCTACCGTATTCCAACTTATCCATGGTTCATACCCCCCGATACTACACATAGATTCATCAAAATAAGCAAACAACATATCGAAAACAGAATCTGTCAAAAACAGAACAGTCTGTAGTAATCCGTAACTCTCGAATACTTATATAAGTCCAAAAATTATGAAAAAATAAGAAAAACAGAGGCAATTTGTATATTAATGTTCTGCAGAATAATCAGTATTTTATCACGCTTCTGTTAAAAATGAGAATTTTTTTCCGGAGCGCAAAAGTTTTTGTTTTTCAGCAAGATCAAATCAACTATCATCGTAAGCTATCCCAAAGGTCTTACTTGGCACAAACACTAAATGAAACACCAAAACACAATTACTACATAGGTAATAATGTGTATTTTATTCAAGAACAATAGAAAAACAAAAAACACAAAAATAAAATTGGGTTGCCTCCCAACAAGCGTTATTGTTTAACCCCCCTAGCTTGGCACAAAAACATAGATCTAGGTATTGTTATCTTTGGTCTTTATCCTTTTAGTGGAGTTAAGCTCCAACCTGAGAGGTTCTTTGTGCTTCTCCTCATGTTCTGAAATCTTTATATCTAGAGCATCCAACCGCTTATTGCAAAGAGTAATCAACATATTCATGCAGTGGAGATTTCCACCAACATTCTTGAGGGGTTCAAGAGATTTTTGCAAAATTTTCTGTACTTCACACAGTTTCTCAAAAACTTGTGTTCCCTCTTGGGTATGATGCAACCCCTTTTTTGAGGGTGATATTCCAACCACTCCTTCTATTATCTCATAAGCAATGTTGGCATAAATTTCAATAAAATTTCCCTTAGCAGCGAAGTCCAAAAGTTGCCTATGGGACATGGTCAGGCCAACATAAAAATTATGAAGCAAAATTTTAATACCCACCTCTATAGTACAATTGCGATAAGATTCTATCATTCTATACCAAACGTCCTTTAAATTTACTCTTTTTTTGTTTCAAGTGAAGAACTTCAAAGTTAGGAGACAAAGGAGGGGTAAAAGTGCTAGTCATAGTGAGAAGCGGAGGGTAAAGATGAGGCAAGCAATCTAACACACGAGCAAACAAAAAGCAAATGAAGCGACAAACAGAAGAAGGACGAAAGAAAAAGGCAAATCTTTCGAAAATTGTTTTAGAAGTGGGGGAGAGGAAAATAAGAGGCTAATGGCGAATAATGTAATGCAAGAGATGACAGTTTTATGATGGGTTCTTGGTATGTCTTGACTTGGCGAAGATCTCCCCGGCAACGGCGCCAGAAATTCTTCCTGCTACTTCTTGAGCTTGTGTTGGTTTTCCCATTGAAGAGAAAAGGGTGATGCAGCAAAGTAGAGATAAGTATTTCCCTCAGTTAAGAACCAAGGTATCAACCCAGTAGGAGAAGAACATGCAAATCACCAATACCTGCATAAACAATCAAACACTTGCAGCCAACGTGATAAAGGGGTTGTCAATCCCTTCACGGTCACTTGCGAAAGTGAGATCTGATAGAGATAGATAAATAAAAGATAAATTTGGGGGGGGGGGTGGTTTATAGATCTGAAAATGAAAGATTACAAAATAGTAGATCGGAAACTAATATGATGGAAAATAGACCCATGGGGCATAGGTCTCACTAGAGGCTTCTCTCTTGAAGGCAAATAATACGGTGAGTGAACAAATTAATGTCGAGCAATTGATAGAAAAGCGCAAAGTTATGATGATATCCAAGGCAATGATTATGTAATATATGCATCATGTCTGTGTCAAGTAAACCGACTCCTGCCTACATCTACTACTATTACTCCACACATCAACCGACTCCTGCCTGCATCTAGAGTACTAAGTTCATAAAGAACAGAGCAATGCTTTAATTAAGATGACATGATGTAGAGGAACGAACTCAAGCAATATGATGTAAACCCCATCTTTTTATCCTCGATGGCAACAATACAATACGTGCCTCACTACCCCTACTTTTTCAATGGGTGAGGACACCGCAAGATTGAACCCAAAGCTAAGCTCCTCTCCCATTGCAAGAAAAACCAATCTAGTTGGCCAAACCAAACCGATAGTTCGAAGAGAAATACAAAGATATCAAATCATGCATGTAACTGAAGGAAATATGCCCTAGAGGCAATAATAAAGTTGTTATTCATATTTCCTTATATCATGATAAATGTTTATTATTCATGCTAGAATTGTATTAACCGGAAACTTAGTACATGTGTGAATACATAGACAAATAGAGTGTCACTAGTATGACTCTACTTGACTAGTTCGTTAATCAAAGATGGTTAAGTTTCCTAACCATAGACTTGAGTTGTCATTTGATGAACGGGGTCACATCATTAGAGAATGATGTGACTGACTTAACCCATCCTTTAGCTTAACACTATGATCGTTTAGTTTATTGCTATTGCTTTCTTCATAACTTATACCTGTTCCTATGACTATGAGATTATGCAACTCCCGAATACCGGAGGAACACTTAGTGTGCTATCAAATGTCACAACGTAACTGGGTGATTATAAAGATGCTCTATAGGTGTCTCTGATGGTGTTTATTGAGTTGGCATAGATCGAAATTAGGATTTGTCGCTCTGATTGTCGAAGAGGTATCTCTGGGCCCTCTCGGTAATGCACATCTCAATAAGCCTGGCAAGAAATGTGACTAATGAGTTAGTTGCGGGATGATGCATTACGGAACGAGTAAAGAGACTTGTCGGTATCGAGATTGAACTAAGTATTGAGATACCGACGATCGAATCTCGGGAAAGTAACATACCGATGACGAAGGGAACAACGTATGTTGTTATGCGGTTTGACCGATAAAGATCTTAGTAGAATATGTGGGAACCAATATGGGCATCTAGGTTCCGCGATAGGTTATTGACCGGAAGTGAGTCTCGGTCATGTCTACATAGTTCTCGAACCCGTAGGGTCCGCATGCTTAACGTTGATGACGATCGGTATTATGAGTTTATGTGTTTTGATGTACCGAAGGTATTTCGGAGTCCCGGATGTGATCACATACATGACGAGGAGTCTCGAAATGGTCGAGACATAAAGATCTATATATTGGAAGGCTATGTCTGGACACCAGAATGGTTTCAGATAAGTTCTGGCAATTATCGGAGTATCAGGGGGTTACCGGAACCCCCCGGGGAGTCAATGGGCCTTAATGGGCCATAGTGGGAGAGAGGAGGAGGAGGCCAAGGTGGGGTGTAGCGACCAAACCTCAAACAGTCTGATCTCTATGCTCCGGTGTCATCCCTGGATCAGTAATGCTGACACCACACAGTACTCGGAGGATTTATAGCAGAGTAGCAATCACACACTTATTACATCGAGTGTCTCAAAAGAGACCTTATTACAATAAATATGGCTTAAGGCCATCTAATAACGATAACAACAGAAGGCTTGGAAGATAAGTGAGTCCATCAACTCCAACGGCATCACTGAGTATAGAACCACGACCTAAAAACTCCTTAATCATCGTTTGAAAAGTCTGCAACATTAACGTTGCAGCCCGAAAACGGGTTAGCACATGGAATATGCTGGCAAGGTAACACATAGAGAGTAATGGAATGAAACAGCTATACTATATGCATATTTGGCTGGTGGAAAGCTCTATGGTTACTATTTTGCGTAAAGCCAATTTTTCCCTACTTCAAAGGAATATATTTAATTACTATCATGGTGGTTGTTAAACATTGAGAATGGTTGACAGCATTCTCAATCCCAATTAAGCATCATCATTAAACATAACCCAACAAAATTAATTTTAGAGTAACATGTTGAGATTCACATGAAAATCCAAGTACTAGATACTCAAGATGTCCATAACCGGGGACACGGCTAACCACGATTAGTTTATTACACTCTGCAGAGGTTTGCACACTTTTCCCCACAAGACTCGATCGCCTCCGTTTGGTTTCTCGCACTACATGGTGTTTGAGAAGACGGATGACCGAGACATAGTCTTTCAGAAGCACTAGCACCTTACGATCGGGTAGACCGTACCACCTACATCCCCTACATCTGCTAGTCTACCACTGTATGAGTTCGCACAACTTAGTCAACTACGCTAGAGCCCTTAATAGCTTGTGGCTGCACACGGAAGTTTCTAGTATGAATAGTCTCATGATCCCTTTGAGCCTGGGTGGCGGTCCAAAAGAAAACAGGCAAGTCCTGGAATACCCAGGTGCCTCAATCCACCCAGATGTGTGTTCAACTTAAGAACTCCGGTTGGCAAAAAGAATCAAATCGAATGAAGCAACGCAAATCAAACTGCGAAAGAAAACAACTTCGTTCTACTAATCTGGATCTAGGGCAAATTTTACAGTAGCAAAATCTTGTTTAAGTTGATTAAACGGATAGAGGGTTTCGAGATGAATCCCTAGGCGCTTGAATCGCCTGATTCCAATAAACGAGCGAAAAGTTAAACTAAAACGAAAATCGGATCAGGAATCATGATCAGAAAAATCGCGAATTTAATCCGAGAACAAAGAAAAATGACGAACGCTGAATTTTTTTCCTCTTTTTTTCGGCACGGAAAACAAGGCGCGACGAAACTCGGGCGGCGGGATCGTCGGCTCCGGCGGCTCCGGCGGCGCGCGTGGATCGAGGCGGGGCTGATGGGCTGGGGCGGCTCGGGGCGGCGCTACTTAAAGGCTGCCCCCGGGCGGTGTCCCGCTCGGGTACGGCCCGAAGTCGGTTCGTTTTTTTAATTATTCCGCTCGGAAGAAAAATAAAAAGAAATACTAAGCGGACTCCAAAAATTCCCAAATAAATTTTCACGGGCTTCTAAAATCAAGCCGCACAAGGTGAACATTTATTTGGGCCCTAAATGCAATTTTGAAAAACACACTTTTTTCCTAAATTCAAATAAAACACCGAAAAACTCCGAAATAAAATCTTATTTGATTTTTTTATTAAATCCTCAATATTTCTTTATTTTGCGAAAATCATTTTATTCCCTCTCTCATATTTTTGTAATAGAAATAATTGATGATAAAATAAATAAAATCAACTGATCCTATTCTCAAAATTTGAGAGAACTCAAATATGAAAATAACGAAATCCCCAACTCTCTCCGTGGGTCATTGAGTTGTGTAGAATTTCTAGGATCAACCAAAAAGCAAAAAATAAAATATGATATGCATTGATGATCTAATGTATAACATTCCATATTGAAAATTTGGGATGTTACAAACCTACCCCCCTTAAGATGAATCTCGCCCTCGAGATTCGGGTTGGCCAAAAAATAGGTGAGGGTGGTCTTTGAGCAAATCTTCCTCTCGCTCCCAGGTGGCTTCATCCTCCGTGTGGTTGCTCCACTGAACTTTGCAAAACTTGATAACCTTGCTGCGAGTAACTCGGCTGGCAAACTCAAGAATCTTAACTGGTTTCTCCTCGTAGGTCAAATCGTTATCCAACTGAATAGTTTCCAAAGGCACTGTGTCTCTCAACGGTATGTCAGCCATCTCCGCGTGACATTTCTTTAACTGAGAAACGTGGAACACATCATGTACTCCTGACAATCCTTCAGGCAATTCCAACTTTTACGCCACTTCTCCCATACACTCCAAAACTTGATATGGTCCTACAAATCGTGGTGCTAACTTCCCTTTAACTTCAAAACGCTTTGTTCCCCGAAGTGGAGATACTCGAAGATAAGCTCTGTCTCTGACTTCGTAAACTGTCTCCTTGCGTTTAGAATCCGCATAACTCTTCTGTCTGGACTGGGCTACCTTGAGCCTATCGCGAATCAATTTCACCTTCTGTTCAGACTCCTTAATCAAGTAAGGTCCAAACAACTGGCAGTCTCCAACTTCGTCCCATGACAACGGTGTCCTGCACCTCCTTCCGTACAAAGCTTCGAAAGGGGCCATCTTCAAACTGGTTTGGTAACTGTTGTTGTAAGAGAAATCTGCATATGGCAAATTATCGTCCCAACTAGATCCGTAATCTAGCGCACAAGCTCTCAGCATATCCTCCAAAATCTGATTGACTCTCTCGGTCTGTCCATCTGTCTGTGGATGAAAAGCTATACTGAATTCTAGCCTGGTTCCCAAAGTTTTGTGCAACTGCTTCCAGAACTTTGAGGTAAACTGGGTTCCTCTATCTGATACAATACTCCTTGGAACTCCATGCAGACATACGATCCTGGTCATGTATATCTTTGCCAACTTAACACTGGTGTATGTGGTCTTTACTGAGATGAAATGAGCTACTTTTGTCAATCGGTCGACTACAACCCAAATCAACTCATAGCCTGAACGAGTCCTGGGCAATCCCGTGATAAAATCCATGCCTAGCTTATCCCACTTCCATTCGGGTAACGGCAATGGTTGTAACAATCCTGCTGGCTTCTGATGCTCTGCCTTTACTCCCTGACATACATCACAAACTGCTACATACTCCGCAATATCCTTCTTCATTCCAGTCCACCAGAAAATATCCCTCAAATCCAGATACATCTTGGTATTTCCTGGGTGAATTGAATATGGTGAGTCGTGTGCCTCTTGCAAAATCAACTTCTTGATCTCCGGGTCATTGGGCACATAAACGCGGTCTTCAAACCATAGGGTGTCGTGCTCATCCTCATGAAATCCCTTAGCTTTTCCTTTGCTAAGTTTCTCCTTTATAGCGGCAATCTCTTTGTCAGCTTTCTGAGCTTCCCTGATTTTATCCATCAAGGTTGACTAAATCTCCATTGCTGCTACATAACCTCTCGGGACTATTTCCAAACATAGTTCATGAAGATCTTCGGCTAACTCCCTTGGTATTCCTCCCATCATTAATGTATTGCCATGGCTCTTACGGCTTAATGCGTCAGCTACTACATTAGCCTTTCCGAGGTGATAATGCAATTTCATATCATAATCCTTGATAAGCTCCAACCATCTCCTTTGTCTGAGATTTAACTCCTTCTGTGTGAAAATGTACTTCAAACTCTTATGATCCGTGTACACCTCACAATGGTTTCCAATGAGAAAATGTCTCCATGTCTTCAATACATGCACTACTGCTGCTAACTCCAAATCATGCATAGCATAATTCAACTCATGAGGCTTCTGTTGTCTTGAGGCATATGAAACAACTCTCCCTTCCTGCATAAGCGATGCTCCAAGTCCTCGACGTGAAGCGTCACAATACACCTCATAATCCTTGGTCTGGTCTAGCAAAATCAACACTGGTGAGGTAACCAAACGTTTCTTCAATTCCTGGAAACTAGCCTCACATTCCTCTGTCCATATGAACTTAGTATCTTTCTTCAACAACTCAGTCATAGGCTTTGCAATCTTTGAGAAATTCTCAATAAATCTCCGGTAGTATCCTGCGAGTCCAAGAAAACTCCGGATCTCTCCAACTGTTGTTGGGGCTTCCCACTTGGTCACAGTTTCAACTTTAGCGAGATCTACTGCTATACCTTCTCCAGATATAACATGTCCGAGGAATCCTACTTCCTTCAACCAAAACTCACATTTGCTGAACTTGGCATATAATTGATGTTCTCTAAGCTTTCCAAGTACCAAACGCAAATGCTCCTTATGCTCCTCTTCATTCTTCGAATAAACCAGGATATCATCAATGAACACTACGCCGAACTTACCCAAAAACACTTTGTTCATCATGTTCATAAAATAGGCAGGTGCGTTAGTCAGACCAAATGACATAACGATGTACTCATACAGCCCATACTTGGTAGTAAAAGTTGTCTTAGGAATATCCTGTTCTCGAATCTTCAACTGATGGTATCCTGATCGCAGATCGATCTTGGAAAATACCTTAGCTCCTTGCAATCGATCAAACAGATCATTGATCATTGGTAGCGGGTACTTGTTCTTGATCGTTACTTCATTCAATCCTTGATAATCAACAACCATCCTTAACGATCCATCCTTCTTCTCCACTAGAAGTACTGGTGATCCCCAAGGCGAAGAACTTGGGCGAATATATCCCTTATCCAGTAACTCCTTAATCTGCTTCTTAATTTCCACCAAATCCTTTGCTGGCATCCTATATGGTCTCTTTGATATTGGACCTGTGCCTGGCAATAGCTCAATCAAAAACTCAATATCTCTATCCGGTGGCATGCCTGGCAACTCCTCTGGAAATACATCAGGGAAATCCCTTACCACTGGTACTTCCTCCTACACAGCTCCTGTTAAGCAATTTACTTGAGTTCTCTTTGGCACATGCCGGGATACATACTTGATCCTTCTCCCTTCAGGGGTGGTAAGCAAAATTGACTTACTAGCACATTCTATATTCCCTTCATACTTTGATAACCAATCCATGCCTAATATCACATCCAATCCTTGAGATTCCAATACTATTAGGTCTGAGGGAAAAATATAGTTACCAATCCTTAATGGTAACCGATCACACCATAGACTAGCCACATACTCTACTCCGGGCGAGGTTACTAACATGGGTGACCTAAGGGCTTGGGTTGGTAGGTTATACTTATCCACAAATCCCCTTGAGATGTATGAATGTGATGTGCCAGTATCAAAAAGAACAAGTGCAGTAAATGACTTAACCAAAAACTTACCTATTACTGCATCGGGCTGAGCTTCAACCTCCTCCACGCTAACGTGGTTCACCTGTCCCCTGTTAAAAGGGTTCGGCTTCTTCCCAGAACTTCCATTGCTATTTCCATTTTGCAATTCAGGACATTCATTTGCATAATGTCCTGTCTTCGAACACTTAAAACAAGTGACTTGGCTTAAGTCCTTCTTGGCTGGGGTTGATGGGTTGGTGCGATTCTGGCTGTTGCTTCCTCCATTGCCATTACCATTCTTGGTGCCATTGTGATTGTGTGAGCTACCTCCTCCATGGGTATGCTGAAAATGTCCTCCCGGTCTAGGGGTAAAACGTGGCTTCTGCTGAGCTCCTGAATTGTATTTTCCTTGTCCATACTTCCTCTTGCGATTCTCAATCTGCTGATGCTTGCCTTCAATCATAAGAGCATGATCTACCAACTCCTGGTAGTTGTTGAAGGTTGCTACCATCAACTGCATGCTCAACTCATCATTCAGTCCTTCTAGAAACTTCTCCTGCTTAGCTGCATCCGTAGCGACGTCATCTGGGGCATAACGTGCTAGCTTACTAAATTCCTCCACATACTGGCCAACTGTCCTTCCTCCTTGGCGCAAGTTGCGAAACTCACGCTTCTTCATGGCCATAGCTCCTACTGAAACATGGGCAGTACGAAAAGCCTGCTGAAACTGGTCCCATGTGACAGTGTCAACTAGGAAAGTGGCTGTGAAGTTCTCCCACCATGATGTTGCTGGTCCTTCTAGCTGATGTGCGGCAAACTTCACCTTCTCCGCATCTATGCATCCTGCTGTGGTCAACTCCCTAGCTATCTTGCGGAGCCAATCATCTGCTACTATCGGCTCGGTGCTACTAGAAAACACCGGCAGATTCAGCCCAAGAAAACGGGCTAAGTGGTCAACAGGTGGTGGTGGTGGTGGATTGTTGTGGTTGTTCCCCTGATTCTGATTCTGGACTAGCAACTGCATCAATGTGTTATGTTGCTGGATCAACTTGGTGAGCTCCGGTGGGAAGGTAAATCCGGGGTCACATCTAGGAGGCATCTGAGGGTTTAGAAAAGATGAGATATAAGAATAGAGGGGGTCTAAAGAGAAAACACTACCCATATGCACATGAGGCAAAACAAACAATTCACTTCAATCAATCAAGCAAAGGCATACAATCGATCTATCTATCGCAAAAGTGCTCGGACTACTATATTTACATGGTGGACTACTACTACTGATGAGGTGGTCTACTAGAAATATTCTACGGTCGTTGACTCCATAATATCTGCTCCAGCTTCATCAACATAGTCATCATCGCTACTATCTGCTTCCGAGTCGGTGTCGTCGATGATGATGTAGTCTTCCGGGCTAATTTCCTGGGGTTCTTCGTCTTCATCTAATGGCGTAGGGTCTCCCATAAATATTCCAATCTTCTTGATCAGGTCGTCATTCTTCTCCACCAATACTTCAATTTCCTCTTCATAATCTTCACGTATAGCCTTGAGTTCTTCCTCCAGTTCCTTGATTCTAGTCTTTGCCTTCTTTAGGTCTATCATGTCGGCGCACATCTAGTTCTCCTGTCGTCGAATGTGCTGGTTTAGCTCCTGGATAAAAGCTGCGATTAATCTATCCTTCCTGGTGCTGATCATCTCCCAGTGTTCATCTCGGCGCCCACCAATCTGGTAGATAGTATCCTTGAGATCCTTGCGGTAGACTTCTCCAATGCGTCCCATGGCAAGAAATGTGACTAATGAGTTAGTTGCGGGATGATGCATTACGGAACGAGTAAAGAGACTTGCCGGTATCGAGATTGAACTAAGTATTGAGATACCAACGATCGAATCTCGGGAAAGTAACATACCGATGACGAAGGGAACAACGTATGTTGTTATGCGGTTTGACCGATAAAGATCTTAGTAGAATATGTGGGAACCAATATGGGCATCTAGGTTCCGCTATAGGTTATTGACCGGAAGTGAGTCTCGGTCATGTCTACATAGTTCTCGAACCCGTAGGGTCCGCATGCTTAACATTGGATGACGATCGATATTATGAGTTTATGTGTTTTGATGTAACGAAGGTATTTCAGAGTCCCGGATGTGATCATGTACATGACGAGGAGTATCGAAATGGTCGAGACATAAATATTTATATATTGGAAGGCTATGTTTGGACACCGAAATGGTTTCAGATAAGTTCTGGCAATTACCGGAGTACCGGGGGGTTACCGGAACCCCCCGAGGAGTCAATGGGCCTTAATGGGCCATAGTGGGAGAGAGGAGGAGGAGGCCAAGGTGGGGTGTAGCGACCAGACCTCAAACAGTCTGATCTCTGTGCTCCGGTGTCATCCCTGGATCAGTAATGCTGACACCACACAGTACTCGGAGGATTTATAGCAGAGTAGCAATCACACACTTATTACATCGAGTGTCTCAAAAGAGAACTTATTACAATAAATATGGCTTAAGGCCATCTAATAATGATAACAACGGAAGGCTTGGAAGATAAGTAAGTCCATCAACTCCAACGGCATCACTGAGTATAGAACTGCGACCTAAAAACTCCTTAATCGTCGTCTGAAAAGTCTGCAACATTAACTTTGCAGCCCGAAAACGGGTCAGCACATGGAATATGCTGGCAAGGTAACACATAGAGAGTAATGGAATGAAACAGCTATACTATATGCATATTTGGCTGGTGGAAAGCTCTATGGTTACTATTTTGCGTAAAGCCAATTTTTCCCTACTTCAAAGGAATAGATTTAATTACTATCATGGTGGTTGTTAAACACTGAGAATGGTTGACAGCATTCTCAATCCCAATTAAGCATCATCATTAAACATAACCCAACAAAATTAATTATAGAGTAACATGTTGAGATTCACATGAAAATCCAAGTACTAGATACTCAAGATGTCCATAACCGGGGACACGGCTAACCATGATTAGTTTATTACACTCTGCAGAGGTTTGCGCATTTTTCCCCACAAGACTCGATCGCCTCCGTTTGGTTTCTCGCACTACATGGTGTTTGAGAAGACGGATGACCAAGACATAGTCTTTCAGAAGCGCTAGCACCTTATGATCGGGTAGACCGTACCACCTACATCCCCTACATCTGCTAGTCTACCACTGTAAGAGTTCGCACAACTTAGTCAACTATGCTAGAGCCCATAATAGCTTGTGGCCGCACACGGAAGTTTCTAGTATGAATAGTCTCATGATCCCTTTGAGCCTGGGTGGCGGTCCAAAAGAAAGCAGGTAAGTCCTGGAATACCCAAGTGCCTCAATCCACCCAGATGTGTGTTTAAGTTGCCACCTTAGATAAACCATTAATTCACAATCTCACATCTGTCATGGATTTCACTCACCCAATCCACGTCTACTAGCATAGCATGGCATAATAAGCAAACGTAGAAGTAACTCCCAAAGGTTTGATAATAAACAGGTAATAGGTACTACCTCATCTACTTCCCATCCCACAATTTAATTAGATCCTATTCATGCAATGTGTGAGGATTGATCTAATGCAATAAAACTGGGTAGTAGAAAAGGTATGATCAAAGTGTTACTTGCCTTGCTGATGATCCGCGAAACCTAACGATTCGAAGTAATAGGCGGCGCACTCCGGGTATTCTACCGCAGACAAACAAACAAGCATACAATAAGTACTCATCTAATGCACAGGTAAAACTCAAATAAGAGATCTAACCAGAAGGTTCAACTTAAGAACTCCGGTTGGCAAAAAGAATCAAATCAAACGAAGCAACGCAAATCAAACTGCGAAAGAAAACAACTTCGTTCTACTAATCTGGATCTAGGGCAAATTTTACAGTAGCAAAATCTTGTTTAAGTTGATTAAACGGATAGAGGGTTTCGGGACGAATCCCTAGGCGCTTGAATCGCCTAATTCCGATAAACGAGCGAAAAGTTAAACTAAAACGAAAATCGGATCAGGAATCGCAATCAGAAAAATCGCGGATTTAATTCGAGAAAAAAGAAAAACGACGAACGCCGAATTTTTTTTCGGCACGGAAAACGAGGCGCGACGAACCTCGGGCGGCGGGATCGTCGGCGGTGACGGCGGCACCGACGGCACGCGCGGATCGAGGCGGGGCTGATGGGCTGGGGCGGCTCGGGGCGACGCTATTTAAAGGCTGCCCCCGACGGTGTCCCGCTCGGGTACGGCCCGAAGTCGGTTCTTTTTTTAATTATTCCGCTCGGAAGAAAAATAAAAAGAAATACTAAACGGACTCCAAAAGTTCCGAAATAAATTTTCACGGGCTTCTAAAATCAAGCCGCAGAAGGTGAACATTTATTTCGGCCCTAAATGCAATTTTGAAAAATGCACTTTTTTCCTAAATTCAAATAAAACACCGAAAAACTCCGAAATAAAATCTGATTTGATTTTTTTATTAAATCCTCAATATTTCTTTATTTTGGGAAAATCATTTTATTCCCTCTCTCATATTTTTGTAATAGAAAAAATTGATGATAAAATAAATAAAATCAAATGATCCTATTCTCAAAATTTGAGAGAACTCAAATATGAAAATAACGAAATTCCCAACTCTCTCCGTGGGTCATTGAGTTGCGTAGAATTTCTAGGATCAACCAAAAAGCAAAAAATAAAATATGATATGCATTGATGATCTAATGTATAACATTCCAAATTGAAAATTTGGGATGTTACATGGGGGCGCGCCTCCCAAGCCCAATCTGATTTGGGAAGGGGGTCGGCCCCCTTTCCTTCTCTCCTTCTCCCTCTTCCTTCTTCTCCTACTCCAACTAGGGAAAGGGGGAAACCTACTCCAACTATGAGTAGGAATCCCCCTTGGGGCGCGCCATAGAGAGGACCGGCCCTCCCCTCCTCCACTTCTTTATATACGGGGGGGGGGGCACCCCATAGACACACAAGTTGACAGTTGTCTTAGCCGTGTGTGGTGCCCCTCTCCACAGATTTCCACCTCGGTCATACCATTGTAGTGCTTAGGCCAAGCCCTGCGTCGGTAATGTCATCATCACCGTCATCACGCCATCATGCTGACAAAACTCTCCCTCGGCCTCAGCTGGATCAAGAGTACGAGGGACGTCACCGAGCTGAACATGTGCAGATCGCGGAGGTGCCGTGCGTTCGGTACTTGGATCGGTTGGATCGTGAAGACATTCGACTACATCAACCACGTTATCAAACGCTTCCGCTTTCGGTCTACAAGGGTACATGGACACACTCTCCCTGCTCATTGCTATGCATCACCTAGATGGATCTTGCGTGTGCGTAGGAAAATTTTGAAATTACTGCGTTCCCCAACACTGGTATTAGAGCCAGGTTTATGCGTAGATGTTAGAAGAACGAGTAGAACACAAAGGAGTTGTGGGCGTAGGTATATACATATTGCTTGTCGTCACTAGTTGATTCTTGATTCAGCGGTATTGTTGGATGAAGCGGCTCAGAACGACATTACGCGTATGCTTACGCAAGACTGTTCTACCGACGTGCTTCACACATAGGTGGGTGTCTGTTTCTCCAACTTTAGTTGAATCGGATTCAATGAACAGGGTTCTTTCTGAAGATCAAAAAGCAATCACTATACCACGTTGTGGTTTTTGATGCATAGGTAAGAACGGTTCTTGCTAAGCCCGTAGCAGCCACGTAAAACTTGCAACAACAAAGTAGAGGACATTTAACTTGTTTTTGCAGGGCATGTTCTGATGTGATATGGTCAAGATGTGATTATATAAATTGTTGTATGATATGATCATGTTTTGTAACACAGTTATCGGCAACTGGCAGGAGCCATATGGTTGTCGCTTTATTGTATGAATTGCAATCGCCATGTAATTGCTTTACTTTATCACTAAGCAGTAGCGATAGTCGTGGAAGCAATAGTTGGCGAGACGCCAATGATGCTATGATGGAGATTAAGGTGTCAAGCCGGTGACGATGGTGATCATGACGGTGCTTTGGAGATGGAGATCAAAGGCACAAGATGATGATGGCCATATCATATCACTTGTATTGATTGCATGTGATGTTTATCCTTTATGCATCTTATTTTGCTTAGTACGGCGGTAGCATTATAAGATGATCTCTCACTAAATTCCAAGGTATAAGTGTTCTCCCTGAGTATGCACCGTTGCTACAGTTCGTCGTGCCGAGACACCACGTGATGATCGGGTGTGATAAGCTCTACATTCACATACAACAAGTGCAAGCCAGTTTTGCACACGCAGAATACTCGGGTTAAACTTGACGAGCCTAGCATATGCAGATATGGCCTCAGAACACTGAGACCTAAAGGTCGAGTGTGAATCATATCATAGATATGATCAACATAGTAATATTCACCATTGAAAACTACTCCATCTCATGTGATGATCAGACATGGTTTAGTTGATATGGATCACATGATCACTTAGATGATTAGAGGGATGTCTATCTAAGTGGGAGTTCTTAAGTAATATGATTAATTGAACTTTAATTTGTCATGAACTTAGTACCTGATAGTATTTTGCATGTCTATGTTGTTGTAGATAAATGGCCTGTGCTGTTGTTCCATTGAATTTTAATGCATTCCTAGAGAAAGCTAAGTTGAAAGATGATGGTAGCAATTACACGGAACGGGTCCGTAACTTGAGAATTATCCTCATTGCTGCACAGAAGAATTACGTCGTGGAAGCACCGCTAGGTGACAAGCTTGCTACAGATGCTGCTGACGACGTTAAGAACGTCTGGCAAAGCAAAGTTGATGACTACTCGATAGTTCAGTATGCCATGCTTTATAGCTTAGAATCGGGACTTCAACGACGTTTTGAACGTCATGGAGCATATGAGATGTTCGAGGAGTTGAACTTAATATTTCAAGCAAATGCCCGGATTGAGAGATATGAAGTCTCCAATAAGTTCTACAGCTGCAAAATGGAGGAGAATAGTTCTGGCAGTGAACATATACTCAGAATGTTTGGGTACCACAACCACTTGACTCAGCTGGGAGTTAATCTTCTTGATGATAGTGTCATTGATAGAGTTCTTCAATCACTGCCACCAAGCTACAAGAGTTTCGTGATGAACGATAATATGCAAGGGATGGATAAGACAATTCCCGAGCTCTTCGCAATGCTAAAGGCCACGGAGGTAGAAATCAAGAAGGAGCATCAAGTGTTGATGGTCAACAAGACCACCAGTTTCAAGAAGAACAACAAAGGAAAGAAGGGGAACTTCAAGAAGAAACAACAAGAAAGTTGCTTCTCAAGTGAAGAAGCCCAAGTCTGGACCTAAGCCTGAGGCTGAGTGCTTCTATTGCAAAGGGACTTGTCACTGGAAGCGGAACTGCCCCAAGTATTTGGCGGATAAGAAGGATGGCAAAGTGAAAGGTATATTTGATATACATGTTATTGATGTGTACCTTACTAATGCTCGCAGTAGCGCCTAGGTATTTGATACTGGTTCTGTTGCTAATATTTGAAACTCGAAACAGGGGCTACGGATTAAGCAAAGATTAGCTTAGGACGAGGTGACGATGCACGTGGGAAATGGTTCCAAAGCCGATGTGATTGCCGTCGGCACGCTACCTCTACATCTACCTTCGGGATTAGTTTTAGACCTGAATAATTGTTATTTAGTGCCGGCGTTAAGCATGAACATTTGATACGTCTCCAACGTATCTATAATTTTTGATTGCTCCATGCTATATTATCTACTTTTTGGACATTATTGTGCTTTATTATCCACTTTTATATTATCTTTGGGATTAACTATTAACCGGAGGCCAAACCAGAATTGCTGTTTTTTTCAGTTTTAGGGTTTCAAAGAAAAGGAATATCAAACGGAGTCCAAACAGAATGAAACCTTCGGGAACATGATTTTCTCAATGAATAAGACCAGAGAGACTTGGACCCTATGTCAAGAAATAAAATAGGAGGCCATGAGGTAGGGGGGTGCGCCCACCCCCACCAGGCGCGCCCTCCACCCTCATGGGCCCCCTGTTGCTCCACCGACGTACTCCTTCCTCCTATATATATCCACGTACCCCCAAATGACCAGATACGGAGCCAAAACCCTAATTCCACCACCGTAACTTTCTGTATCCACGAGATCCCATCTTGGGGCCTGTTCCGGAGCTCCGCCGGAGGGGGCATCGATCACGGAGGGCTTCTACATCAACACCATAGCCTCTTCGATGAAGTGTGAGTAGTTTACCTCAGACCTACGGGTCCATGGTTAGTAGCTAGATGGCTTCTTCTCTCTTTTTGGATCTCAATACAATGTTCTCCCCCTCTCTTGTGGAGAACTATTTGATGTAATCTTATTTTTGTGGTGTGTTTATTGAGATTGATGAATTGTGGGTTTATGATCAAGTCTATCTATGAATAATATTTGAATCTTCTCTGAATTCTTTTATGTATGATTGGTTATCTTTGCAAGTCTCTTCAAATTATCAGTTTGGTTTGGCCTACTAGATTGATCTTTCTTGCAATGGGAGAAGTGCTTAGCTTTGGGTTCAATCTTGCGGTGTCCTTTCCCGGTGACAGTAAGGGCAGCAAGGCACGTATTGTATTGTTGCCATCGAGGATAACAAGATGGGGTTTTCTTCATATTGCATGAGTCTATCCCTCTACATCATGTCATCTTGCTTAAGGTGTTACTCTGTTTTTAACTTAATACTCTAGATGCATGCTGGATAGCGGTCGATGAGTGGAGTAATAGTAGTAGATGCAGGCAGGAGTCGGTCTACTTGTCTCGGACGTGATGCCTATATACATGATCATACCTAGATATTCTCATAACTATGCTCAATTCTGTCAATTGCTCAACAGTAATTTGTTCACCCACTGCAGAATATTTATGCTCTCGAGAGAAGCCACTAGTGAAACCTATGGCCCCGGGGTCTATCTTTATCATATTGATCTCCTACTACTTAGTTATTTACTTTGTTATTTACTTTGCCTTTATTTTACTTTGCATCTTTTATCATAAAAATACCAAAAATATTATCTTATCATATCTATCAGATCTCACTCTCGTGAGTGGCCCTATAGGGATTGACAACCCCTATTTGCGTTGGTTGCGAGGATTTATTTGTTTTGTGCAGGTGCGAGGGACTCGTGCATAGCCTCCTACTGGATTGATACCTTGGTTCTCAAAAACTGAGGGAAATACTTACGCTACTTTGCTGCATCATCCCTTCCTCTTCGGGGAAAACCAACGCAATGCTCAAGAGGTAGCAAGAAGGATTTCTGGCGCCGTTGCCGGGGAGGTCTAAGCAAAAGTCAACATACCAAGTACCCATCACATACCCTTATCTCCCGCATTACATTATTTGCCATTTGCCTCTCGTTTTCCTCTCCCCCACTTCACCCTTGTCGTTTCATTCGCCCTCTCTCTCTATCCTCCATCTCTTTCTCTATTTGCCTCTTTTTGCCTGTTTCTTGTTTGCTCATATGGTTGGAATAGTCGTTTATTTATTACTAAACAGAGAACCTAAGATCTATGGATCCTCATCCGCTTGCTAATCTCTTTAAGAGATCCAATTATGTTGAACCAATTGCTAGTGAGTTTTGTGCACTAGATTATCTCTATGAAGTTTTGCTTGAAATTCGTGAATCTAAAAATTGCGATGAAGTATTTTATGAAGTGATTCACGACAGACCTTGGAATAAAAATCATGATTGCAATGATGTTATTATAAATTCTATTAATGTCAATTGTGCTAATGATATGCAAAACCCTAAGCTTGGGGATGCTTGTTTTTCTTTGTCCTATACTTGTTGCAATGATCATGATTGGGGTGATTCTTCTTTTGATCTTAAAAATTTATTTAAGCCCCATGATGAATATGAGATTGATTATAATGTTTGCAATAATATTGAAAGTGGGTTTGGAAGAATGTCAACTTTAGATCCCACATATTTGGAGAATGTTCAATCTTATGAAATTTTGATAAAAGTGCGTTTGGAAAGGTCATGACTTTAGTTAATGTTAATCCCACTATTTTGGAAGAGTGTCAACTTTGCATGCATGTGGATCGTGTTGAAAATATTTTATGTGATATCTATTTTGTTGAATTTGCTTATGATCCTACATGTAATTATTACGAGAGAGGAAAATATGGTGGTAGAAGTTTTCATGTTACTGAATTACCTCTCGTTATATTGAGATTACTATTGTTTCTTTCCTCTTCCATGCATATGCTAGTTTTTGCTTGCCATGATAATTTGTTTGCCTATAAGATTCCTATGCATAGGAAGTATGTTAGACTTAGATGTGTTTGTCACATGTTTTATGATGCTCTCTTTGTGCTTCAATTCTTGTCTTTCATGTGAGCATCATTAAAATTATCAATGCCTAGCTAAAAAGGCTTTGAAGAAAAGTGCTTATTGGGAGACAACTCAATATTTTTCCTTTCTGTTATTTAATAAATAATTTATCTAGCCTATGTTTTGGTTGTGTTTTTTGTGTTTAATTAGTGTCTGTGCCAAGTAGAACCGTTGGGAAGACTTGGGGAAAGTCTTGTTGAACTTGCTGTAAAAAATAGAAACTTTAGCGCTCACGAGAACTGCTGCCATTTTTTTGGAGAGTGATATTTAGTTAATTATTTTTTAAGATGATTAATAGATAAATTCCTCATGTCCAGCAATTTATTTTAGAATTTTTGGGGTTCCAGATCTTGCGCTAGCTACAGGTTACTACAGACTGTTCTGTTTTTGACAGATTCTGTTTTTCGTGTGTTGTTTGCTTATTTTGATGAATCTATGGCTAGTAAAATAGTTTATAAACCATAGAGAAGTTGGAATAAAATAGTTATAACACCAATATAAATAAAGAATTAGTTCATTACAGTACCTTGAAGTGATCTTTTATTTTCTTTCGCTAACAGAGCTCACGAGATTTTCTACTTTAAGTTTTGTGTTGTGAAGTTTTCAAGTTTTGGGTAAAGATTTGATGGATTATGTAACAAGGAGTGGAAAAATCCTAAGCTTGGGGATGCCCATGGCACCCCCAAGATAATCTAAGGACACCTAAAAGCCAAAGCTTGGGGATGCCCCGGAAGGCATCCGCTCTTTCGTCTACTTCTATCGGTAACTTTACTTGGAGCTATATTTTTATTCGCCAAATGATATGTGTTTTGCTTGGAGCGTCTTGTATTATTTGAGTCTTTATTTGTTAGTTTACCACAATCATCCTTGCTGTACACACCTTTTGAGAGAGCCATACATGATTTAGAATTTGTTAGAATACTCTATGTGCTTCGCTTATATCTTATGGGTTATATAATTTTGCTCTAGTACTTCACTTATATTTTTAGAGCACGGTGGTGGATTTGTTTTATAGAAACTATTGATCTCTCATGCTTCACTTAGATTATTTTTAGAGTCTTAATAGCATGGTAATTTGCTTAATATCCTAATATGCTAGGTATTCAAGAATAAAAATTCCCTTATGAGTGTGTTGAATACTATGATAAGTTTGATACTTGATAATTGTTTTGAGATATAAAGATGGTGATATTAAAGTTGTGCTAGTAGAGTAGTTGTGAATTTGAGAAATACTTGTGTTGAAGTTTGTGATTCCCGTAGCAGCCACGTATGGTGAACCATTATGTGATGAAGTTGGAGCATGATTTATTTTTTGATTGCCTTCCTTATGAGTGGCGGTCGGGGACGAGCGATGGTCTTTTCCTACCAATCTATCCCCCTAGGAGCATGTGAATAATACTTTGCTTTGATAACTTGTAGATTTTTGCAACAATTATATGAGTTCTTTATGACTAATGTTGAGTCCATGGATTATACACACTCTCACCCTTCCACCTTTGCTAGCCTCTCTAATACCGCGCACCAGATACCTTCCTCAAAACAACCACCATACCTACCTATTATGGCATTTCCATAGCCATTCTGAGATATATTGCCATGCAACTTTCCACCGTTCCGTTTATTATGACACACTCCATCATTGTCATATTGCTTAGCATGATCATGTAGTTGACATCATATTTGTGGCAAAGCCACCATTCATAATTCTTTCGTACATGTCACTCATGAGTCATTGCATATGCCGTTACACCGCCGGAGGCATTCCTGTAGAGTCATATTTTGTTCTAAGTATCGAGTTGTAATTGTTGAGTTGTAAGAAAAATAAAAGTGTGATGATCATCATTATTAGAGCATTGTCCCAGTGAGGAAAGGATGATGGTGACTATGATCCCCCCACAAGTCGGGATGAGACTCCGGACAAAAAATAAAAAAAAGAGAAAGAAAAGAGGCCATAAAAAAGAGAGAAAAAGGCCCAAAAAATGAGAGAAAAAGAGAGAAGGGACAATGTTACTATCCTTTTACCACACTTGTGCTTCAAAGTAGCACCATGATCTTCATAGTAGAGAGTCTCTCATGTTATCACTTTCATATACTAGTGGGAATTTTTCATTATAGAACTTGGCTTGTATATTCCAATGATGGTCTTCCTCAAAATGTCCTAGGTCTTCATGAGCAAGCAAGTTGGATGCACACCCACTTAGTTTCTTTTTGAGCTTTCATATACTTATAGCTCTAGTGCATCCGTTGCATGGCAATCCCTACTCACTCACATTGATATCTATTGATGGGCATATCCATAGCCCGTTGATACGCCTAGTTGATGTGACACTATTTTCTCCCTTTTTGTCTACTCCACAACCACCACTCTATTCCACCTATAGTGCTATATCCATGGCTCACGCTCATGTATTGCGTGAAGATTGAAAAAGTTATGAGAATGTCAAAAGTATGAAACAATTGCTTGGCTTGTCATCGGGGTTGTGCATGATTTAAATATTTTGTGTGGTGAAGATAGAGCATAGCCAGACTATATGATTTTGTAGGGATAACTTTCTTTAGCCATGTTATTTTGAGAAGACATAATTGCTTTGTTAGTATGCTTGAAGTATTATTATTTTTATGTCAATATGAACTTTTGTCTTGAATCTTTTGGATCTGAATATTCATACCACAATTAAGAAGAATTACATTAAAATTATGCCAAGTAGCACTCTGCATCAAAAATTCTGTTTTTATCATTTACCTACTCGAGGACGAGCAGGAATTAAGCTTGGGGATGCTTGATACGTCTCCAACGTATCTATAATTTTTGATTGCTCCATGTTATATTATCTACTATTTTGGACATTATTGGGCTTTATTATCCAATTTTATATTATTTTTGGGACTAACCTATTAATCGGAGGCCCAACCCAGAATTGTTGTTTTCTGCCTGTTTTAGGGTTTCGAAGAAAAGGAATATCAAACAGAGTCCAAACGGAACGAAACCTTCGGGAACCTGATTTTCTCAACGAATAAGACCAGAGAGACTTGGACCCTATGTCAAGAAATAAAACAGGAGGCCACGAGGTAGGAGGGTGCGCCCACCCCCACCAGGCGCGCCCTCCACCCTCGTGGGCCCCCTGTTGCTCCACCGACGTACTCCTTCCTCCTATATATATCCACGTACCCCCAAACGACCAGATACGGAGCCAAAACCCTAATTCCACCATCGTAACTTTTTGTATCCATGAGATCCCATCTTGGGGCTTGTTCCAGAGCTCCGCCGGAGGGGGCATCGATCACGGAGGGCTTCTACATCAACACCATAGCCTCTCCGATGAAGTGTGAGTAGTTTACCTCAGACCTACGAGTCCATAGTTAGCAGCTAGATGGCTTCTTCTCTCTTTTTGGATCTCAATACAATGTTCTCCCCCTCTCTTGTGGAGAACTATTCGATGTAATCTTCTTTTTGCGGTGTGTTTGTTGAGACCGATGAATTGTGGGTTTATGATCAAGTCTATCTATGAATAATATTTGAATCTTCTCTGAATTCTTTTATGTATGATTGGTTATCTTTGCAAGTTTCTTCGAATTATCAGTTTGGTTTGGCCTACTAGATTGATCTTTCTTGCAATGGGAGAAGTGCTTAGCTTTGGGTTCAATCTTGCGGTGTCCTTTCCTGGTGACAGTAAGGGCAGCAAGGCATGTACTGTATTGTTGCCATCGAGGATAACAAGATGGGGTTTTCTTCATATTGCATGAGTCTATCCCTCTACATCATGTCATCTTGCTTAAGGTGTTACTCTGTTTTTAACTTAATACTCTAGATGCATGCTGGATAGCGGTCGATGAGTGGAGTAATAGTAGTAGATGCAGGTAGGAGTCGGTCTACTTGTCTCGGACGTGATGCCTATATACATGATCATACCTAGATATTCTCATAACTATGTTCAATTCTGTCAATTGCTCAATAATAAGTTGTTCACCCACTGTAGAATACTTATGCTCTCGAGAGAAGCCACTAGTGAAACGTATGGCCCCCGGGTCTATCTTTATCATATTGATCTCCTACTACTTAGTTATTTATTTGTTATGTACTTTGCCTTTATTTTACTTTGCATCTTTTATCATAAAATACCAAAAAAATTATCTTATCATATATATTAGATCTCACTCTCGTAAGTGGCCCTATAGGGATTGACAACCCCTACTTGCATTGGTTGTGAGGATTTATTTGTTTTGTGCAGGTGCGAGGGACTCGCGCGTAGCCTCCTACTGGATTGATACCTTGATTCTCAAAAACTGAGGGAAATACTTACGCTACTTTGCTGCATCATCCCTTCCTCTTCAGGGAAAACCAACACAGTGCTCAAGAGGTAGCAACATTATATCTAGATCTTGTTTAATGCGAGATAGTTATTCATTTAAATCAGAGAATAATGGATGTTCTATTTATATGAGTAATATCTTTTATGGTCATGCACCCTTGATGAGTGGTCTATTTTTACTAAATCTTGATAGTAGTGATACACATATTCATAGTATTGAAGCCAAAAGATATAAGTTTAATAATGATAGTGCAACTTATTTGTGGCACTGCCGTTTAGGTCATATTGGTGTAAAGCGCATGAAGAAACTCCATGCAGATGGACTTTTGGAATCACTTGATGCTTGCGAGCCATGCCTCATGGGCAAGATGACTAAAACTCCATTCTCCGGAACAACGGAACGAGCAACAGACTTATTGGAAATAATACATACTGATGTATGCGGTACGATGAGTGATGATGCTCATGGAGGGTATCGTTACTTTCTGACCCTCACAGATGATTTGAGCAGATATGGGTATATCTACTTGATGAAACATAAGTCTGAAACATTTGAAAAGTTCAAAGAATTTCAGAGTGAAGTGGAAAATCATCGTAACAAGAAAATAAAGTTTCTACGATCTGATCGTGGAGGAGAATATTTGAATTACGAGTTTGGTCTTCATTTGAAACAATGCGGAACAGTTTCACAACTCATGCCACCTGGAACACCACAGCGTAATGGTGTGTCCGAACGTCGTAACCGCACTTTATTAGATATGATGTGATCTATGATGTCTCTTACTGATTTACCGCTATCATTTTGGGGTTATGCTTTAGAGATGGCTCCATTCACGTTGAATAGGGCACCATCAAAATCCGTTGAGACGACACCTTATGAACTATGGTTTGGCAAGAATCCCAAGTTGTCGTTTCTTAAAGTTTGGGGCTGCGATGCTTATGTGAAAAAGCTTCAACCTGATAAGCTCGAACCCAAATCAGAAAAATGTGTCTTCATAAGATACCCAAAAGAGACTGTTGGGTACACCTTCTATCATAGATCCGAAGGCAAGATATTCGTTGCTAAGAATGGATCCTTTCTAGAGAAGGAGTTTCTCTCGAAAGAATTGAGTGGGCGGAAAGTAGAACTTGATGAGGTAATTGTACCTACTCCCTTATTGGAAAGTAGTCCATCACAGCAATCAGTTCCTGTGATTCCTACACCAATTAGTGAGGAAGCTAATATTACTGTCTATAAAGCTCGACTTGTTGCGAAAGGTTTTCGACAAGTTCAAGGAGTTGACCACGATAAGACCTTCTCACCCATAGCGAAGCTTAAGTCCGTCCAAATCATGTTAGCAATTGCCGCATTTTATGATTATGAAATTTGGCAAATGGATCTCAAAACTGCATTCCTTAATGGATATCTTAAAGAAGAGTTGAAAATGATGCAACTAATGACCCAAAAGTATAGGGGATCTATCGTAGTCCTTTCGATAAGTAAGAGTGTCGAACCCAACGAGGAGCAGAAGGAAATGATAAGAGGATTCCAGCAATGTATTCTCTGCAAGTACAGAAACAAGTGATAACAGATAGTTTTGTGATAAGATAATTTGTAATGAGCAACAAGTGACAAAAGTAAATAAGGTGCAGCAAGGTGGCCTAATCCTTTATGTAGCAAAGGACAAGCCTGGACAAACTCTTATATGATGTAAAGCACTCCCGAGGACATATGGGAATATTGTCAAGCTAGTTTTCATCACGTTCATATGATTCGCGTTCGGTACTTTGATAATTTGGTATGTGGGTGGACCGGTGCTTGGGTGTTGCCCTTACTTGGACAAGCATCCCACTTATGATTAACCTCTATTACAAGCATCCACAAATACAACAAAAGTATTAAGGTAAACCTAACCATAGCATGAAACATATGGATCCAAATCAGCCCCTTACGAAGCAACGCATAAACTAGGGTTTAAGCTTCTGTCACTCTAGCAACCCATCATCTACTTATTACTTCCCAATGCCTTCCTCTAGGCCCAAACAATGGTGAAGTGTCATGTAGTCGACGTTCACATAACACCACTAGAGGAGAGACAACATACATCTCATCAAAATATCGAACGAATACCAAATTCAGATGACTACTAATAGCAAGACTTCTCCCATGTCCTCAGGAACAAAAGTAACTACTCACAAAGCATAAACATGTTCATAATCAGAGGGGTATTAATGTGCATATAGGATCTTAACATATGATCTTCCACCAATTAAACCAACTAGCATCAACTACAAGGAGTAATTAACACTACTAGAAACCTACTAGCACCAATCCCGGACTTGGAGACAAGAATTGGATACAAGAGATAAACTAGGGTTTTGAGATGAGATGGTGCTGATGAAGATGTTGATGGAGATTGCCCTCTCCCGATGAGAGGAGCGTTGGTGATGACGATGGCGATGATTTCCCCCTCCGGGAGGGAAGTTTCCCCGGCAGAACAGCCCCGCCAGAACCCTAGATTGGTTCCTCCAAGGTTCCGCCTCGTGGCGGCGGAGTTTCGTCCGAGAAGATGGCTTATGATTATTTTCCCATCGAAAGAGTCCATATAGCAGAAGATGGTCACCGAAGGGCCACCAGGGGGTCCACGAGGTAGGGGGCGCGCCCAGGGGGGTAGGGCGCGCCCCCCACCCTCGTGGGCAGGGTGTGGCCCCCCTGGTGAAGTTCTTGCGCTCAATGTTTTTTTATATATTTGGAAAACATCATCCGTGAAGTTTTAGGACTTTTGGAGCTGTGCAGAATAGGTCTATAATATTTGCTCCTTTTCCAGCCAGAATCCCAGCTGCCGGCATTCTCCCTCTTTATGTAAACCTTGTAAAATAAGAGAGAATAGGCATAAGTATTGTGACATAATGTGTAATAACAACCCATAATGCAATAAATATTGATATAAAAGCATGATGCAAAATGGACGTATCAACTCTTCCAAGCTTAGACCTCGTTTGTCCTCAAGCGAAAAGCCGAAATCGAAAAATATGTCCACATGTTTAGAGATGAAGGTGTCGATAAAAAAATAAAATATGTACATGAGGGCATCATGATCATTCTTAGAACAGCAATTTATATAATTCTTGTCATATGATTTCTTATGCTAGAGTAATAATTCAATCACAATATCAAGTATGAATCGTAAACTTCATTGAAAACTAAGAAACTATAATCTCAGTCATTGAAGCAATTGCAATTTATCATAACATAGGAAAGAGTCAATGTATAAGAGCCTTTCAGCAAGTCCACATACTCAACTATAATATAGTCTTTCACAATTGTTGACACTCACGCAATACTTATGGGTATGGAGTTTTAATCGGACACAGAGAAAGATAGGGGCTTATAGTTTCGCATCCCAACGTCTTACCTCAAGGGTAATGTCAACAGTAATAGTTCATGAGAACTCACATCCAATTAGCCATATATACCAAGATCTTTCCAACATATTGTGCTTGCCAAAGGATAAAATGTAAAAAGGAAGGGTGAAGATCACCATGACTCTTATGCAATGTACACTACTAGGAAAACGGCTATAGATGAAATGGACACTAATGGCGCACAACGTGTGTGGTGCGCCATTAGAATATAGCAATGGCGCACCACATACAGGTATGCCATTAGTAATATATTACTAATGGCGCACCTGGTGTGTGGTGCGCCATTAGAAGTTTTGAAAAAAAAGTAAATAAAAAATAAAAAAAATTGTTAGTACGCACTGTCCACTGGTGCGCCATTACTAAGTTTTTTTCAAAAAAAATTCAAAAAAAAATTTAAATTTTTTTTTTTCAAAACTAGTAATGGCGCACCATGGGTGTGGTGCGCCATTACTAGTTTAACTACTAATGGCGCACCACCCCACGGTGCGCCATTACTAGTTTGCCCGGCTTCCACCGAATGCACCCCCCCTCGTGGACCGCCTTTTCAGTTTAAAAAAAATAAAAAAAATGATAAAAATGTCAAAAAAATAAAAGAAAATAAGTTTGCCATGTGATATGTGGTCTAGTTGTTGGGAAAATTTACAAACATAAATTTCGACTTTATTTGCAAAATCTCTCTGGAAATTTGTAAAATGGGCATAACTTTTGCATACGAACTCGGATTAAAAAGTTTTATATATGAAAAATCATCTACTCGAAAAGTTATATCCGAATTTAACGGGGGGAGCCCCGTTAAACATTTTCAAAATCCCCAAAAACCTAACACAAAAAAGTTACGGGGCTTTCAAGATCTAGAGGCAAAAAAATTCAAAAAAAAAAGGTTTTGAAATTTTTTTAAATTTTTTTTTCAAAAAATGATACGTAATATGACCAGGAAGTTTGAAATATTTTTCAAAATTTCATCATAGTCATGAACATGAACAAAGTCCTAGACATCAACAAGGTATAATAGGATTGATATGCTAGATATATCAACAAGTGCGTGTGAAGTGAGCTGTTGCTGGGGTTGGATAGAACTCTGAAGTTAAGTGTGCTTGGGCTGGAGTAGTGTGAGGATGGGTGACCTTTTGGGAAGTTTGACCACGGAGTGCGATTTGACCTGAGATTAAGCATATTGACCCGAGATTAAGACATAATGACCTGAGATTAAGATAAAAACGAAAAAAAATCTGAAAAAAAATTGAAAAAAAAATGTTACTAATGGCGCACTTCTATGTGGTGCGCCATTAGTATCTGGTACTAATGGCGCACCGTGGGCCATACTAATGGCGCACCAGCGGTGCGCCATTAGAATACCAGATTCTAATGGCGCACCACAGGTGCGCCATTAGAAAAAAATCTAATGGCGTGATGCTAGTGGCGCACCAGTAGTGCGCCATTAGTAGCGAAAATAGGTGCGCCACTAGCAGCCCTTTTTCTAGTAGTGGTAGGAGGTAAAAGTAAAAGATAGGCTCTTCGCAGAGGGAAGCAGAGGTTGTCATGCGCTTTTATGGTTGGATGCACAAAATCCTAATGCGAAAGAACGTCACTTTATATTGCCACTTGTGATATGGACCTTTATTATGCAGTCTGTCGCTTTTATTACTTCCATATCACACGATCGTATAAAGCTTATTTCTTCCACACCAATCAATCATACATATTTAGAGAGCAATTTTTATTGCTTGCACCGATGACAACTTACTTGATGGATCTTACTCAATCCATAGGTAGGTATGGTGGACTCTCATGGCAAAACTGGTTTAAGGGTGTTTGGAAGCACAAGTAGTATCTCTACTTGGTGCAATGAATTTGGCTAGCATGAGGGGGAAAGGCCAGCTCAACATGTTGGAGGATCCAAGACAATATAACTTATCTCAGATGTAAGAAAACATAACCCATTACATTGTCTTCCTTGTCCAATGTCAACTCTTTAGCATGTCATATTTTAATGAGTGCTCACAATTATAAAAGATGTCCAAGATAGTATATTTATATGTGAAGACCTCTCTTTCTTTATTACTTCATATTAATTGCAACGATGACCAAAATTATGTTTGTCAACTCTCAACAACTTTTATTCATCGTACTCTGTCTATGTGAGCTCATTACTCTCCATAAGATTCACATGATCTCTTTGTTTCTTTCATTTCTTTCTCTTTTCTTTTATTCACTTAGGATCATGGCAAAATAATCAAACCCTTGACTCAACAATAACCTTTATTATATAGCTCACGGACTCAATTACATAGAAGGATAATAAAGCAAAACTCACAACTAAATCACACTAAGAACTTTTATTCTACTAGATCAAGATATTACCAAAAGGATCGAACTAAGAAAAATGGTAAAGATAAAGTGATGGTGATATGATACCGGGGCACTCCCCCAAGCTTGGCAGTTGCCAAGTGGAGTGCCCATACCCATGTGATTATGTCTCTCTTTTCGGGGATGGTGATGTGATATTCTTGGCGATGATGCCCCTCAAGATACGGTTCTCCTCCTCAAGCTTGTTGACTTGCTGCTTGAGGTCCATTATTTCCTTTCGGAGTTTTCCTGTAACAGCCAAAGCTCCCTGCACCCAAGGGTGCTGCATAGCTGCGGGAGAACCAGTGACGCTCTTTTTCATATTGTCACAAGAAAGAAATCTAACATTGGAAGGGATAACCGAGTTTGGAATAGCTGAGCTCTGCAGTTCTCCCATTGTGAATCCAGCTTGGAGGCGGGAAGTGACTTCTTGATCCTCTTCAAATCAGCCTCCATCTCTTCCTCCGTTGCTGGCCCAAAGGGGTCAACATGATTGTTTGTCGTTGATCTCGGTGCCGGATGAGACACCCGGCTCTCCCCGACTGACTCTTGCAAAGACATCCTCCTCTAATCTGCAGCAACAATAGCTCGAAACACAAACAGGAGATAATTGCGTGATATGGGAGTCAAAACCCCCGGGAGATTATATAATGAATTTTTACCGACCAAAATATGTGTCCTGTAAGAAAACGTAGTCCGGAGAGCACACGAGGTGCCCACGAGGTGGGGGGGGGCGCGCCCTCCACCCACGTGGAGCCCTCGTGTCCTTTCCGGGCAGCTGCTTATTTTTCTATTTTTCTAAATATTCCAAAACAGAGAAATATTGCCTTAAAAACTGTTTTGGAGTCGGTTTACTTACCGTACCACATACCTATTCCTTTTCGGAGTCTGAAACATTCCGGAAAGTGTCCTTCATGTGTTCCTTCGGGGTTACGGTTTCAATAACATTGGTTTCAACATTTATGGGATTACCTGAGATATAGTGTTTGATTCTTTGACCGTTCACCACCTTCGGATTTGTGCCTTCGAAGTTGTTGATTTTTATGGCACCGGAACGGTAGACCTCCTCGATAACGTAAGGGGCATTCCCATGTAGAGAGAAGTTTTCCTGCAAAAAATCTTAAACGAGAGTTGTATAGCAATACATAATCACCAACATTAAACTCACGCTTTTGTATTCTTTTATCATGCCACCTTTTAACTTTTTCTTTAAACAACTTGGCATTTTTGTAGGCTTCGGTTCTCCATTCATCAAGTGAGCTAATATCAAATAACCTCTTCTCACCGGTAAGTTTAAAATCATAATTAAGTTCTTTAATAGCCCAATAAGCCTTGTGTTCTAGTTCAAGAGGTAAGTGACATGCTTTTCCATAGACCATGTTATACGGAGACATACCCATAGGATTTTTATATGCAGTTCCATAGGCCCATAATGCATCATCAAGTTTCTTGGACCAATTCTTTATGGACCTATTAACAGTCTTTTGCAAAATTAATTTGAGTTATCTCTTACTCAATTCTACTTGACCACTAGACTGAGGGTGATAAGGAGATGCAATTCTATGATTAACATCATATTTAGCAAGCATTTTACGGAAAGCACCATGAATAAAATGTGAGCCACCATCAGTCATTAAATATCTAGGGACTCCAAACCTTGGAAAAATAACTTCTTTAAGCATTTTAATAGAAGTGTTATGATCAGCACTACTAGTTGGAATAGCTTCTACCCACTCAGTAACGTAATCAACAACAACTAAAATATGTGTATAACCATTAGAGGAAGGAAAAGGTCCCATATAGTCAAAGCCCCAAACATCAAATGGTTCAATAACAAGTGAATAATTCATAGGCATTTCTTGACGTCTACTAATATTACCAATTCTTTGACATTCATCACAAGATAAGACAAACTTACGGGCATCCTTGAAGAGAGTAGGCCAATAAAAACTAGATTGCAGTACCTTATGTGCAGTTCTATCTCCAGCATGGTGTCCTCCATAAGCTTCGGAGTGACACTTGAGTAGGATCTGTTCCTGTTCATGCTCAGGTACACAACATCTAATAACACCATCTACTCCTTCTTTATAAAGATGTGGGTCACCCCAAAAGTAATGCCTCAAATCATAAAAGAACTTTTTCTTTTGCTGGTATGTGAAACTAGGTGGTATAAACTTAGCAACAATGTAATTAGCATAGTCAGCATACCATGGAGCAGTATGAGAAGTATTTATGACATTTAATTGATCATCAGGAAAGCTATCATCAATAGGTAGTGGGTCATCAAGCACATTTTCTAACCTAGACAAGTTGTCTGCAACGGGGTTGTTAGCTCCTTATCTATCAACAATATGTAAATCAAATTCTTGTAGCAAGAGAACTCATCTAATAAGTCTAGGTTTAGCATCTTTCTTTTCCATAAGATATTTAATAGCAGCATGATCAGTGTGAATAGTTACTTTAGAATCAACAATATAAGGTCTAAACTTATCACAGGCAAATACAACTGCTAAGAATTCTTTTTCAGTAGTAGCATAATTTCTTTGAGCATTGTCTAGAGTTTTACTAGCAAATTGAATAACATTTAGTTTCTTATCAACTCTTCGTCCTAGAACAGCACCTACATCATAATCACTAGCATCACACATGATTTCAAAGGGTAAATTCCAATCAGGTGGCTGAACAATAGGTGTAGAGATCAATGCTTTCTTAAGTATTTCAAATGCTTCCACACAATCATCATCAAAGACAAATGGTATATCTTTTTGTAATAAATTAGTCAGAGGCCGGGAGATTTTTGAGAAGTCCTTGATGAACCTCCTATAAAAACCGGCATGACCAAGGAAACTTCTTATACCTTTGATGTCCTCGGGACATGACATCTTTTCAATAGCATCAACCTTGGCTTTATCAACTTCAATACCTCTTTCAGAAACTTTATGCCCCGAGACAATACCTTCATTAACCATAAAGTGGCACTTTTCCCAATTCAAGACAAGATTAGTTTCTTCACATCTCTGCAAAACTCGATCAAGGTTGCTCAAGCAATCATCAAAAGAAGATCCATAGACAGAAAAGTCGTCCATGAAAACCTCACAAATCTTTTCACAAAAGTCAGAGAATATAGCCATCATGCATCTTTGAAAGGTAGCAGGTGCATTACATAAACCAAAAGGCATACGTCTATAAGCAAAAGTACCAAAAGGGCATGTAAAAGTAGTCTTTGATTGATCTTTGGCTGAAACAAGTATTTGAGAGAAACCAGAATAACCATCTAGAAAGCAAAAATGTGTATGTTTGGATAATCTTTCTAGCATTTGATCGATAAAAGGTAAGGGGTAATGATCTTTTTTAGTAGCCTTATTTAATTTGCGGAAATCAATTACCATCCTATAACCAATAATAATTCTTTGAGGAATCAATTCATCTTTATCATTAGGAACAACAGTGATACCTCCCTTCTTAGGGTCACAATGGACAGGACTTACCCACTTACTATCAGCAACGGGATAAATTATACCTGCCTCAAGGAGCTTTAGTATCTCCTTTCTTACCACTTCTTTCATTTTAGGATTCAGTCGGCGTTGATGATCACGAACTAGTTTAGCATCTTCTTCCAAATTAATTTGATGTTGACATAGAGTGGGACTAATGCCCTTAAGATCATCAAGAGTATACCCAATAGCAGCATGGTGCTTCTTCAGAGTTTTTAATAATCTCTCTTCTTCATGTTCTGAAAGGTTAGCACTACTAATAACAGGGTATATCTTTTTCTCATCAAAATAAGCATATTTAAGAGTATCAGGTAACGGTTTAAGCTCAAACATGGGATCACCCTTGGTTGGAGGAGGATCCCCTAGGATTTCAACAGGTAAATTGTTTTTCAGAATAGGTTCCTGTTTAAAGAATACTTCATCTAATTCCCTTCTTTCATTCATAAACATATCATTTTCATGGTCTAGCAAATATTATTCTAAAGGATCACTAGGAGGTACGGCAATAGAAGCAAGACCAATAATTTCATCCTTACTAGGTAATTCTTCTTCACGGTGTTGTCTACTAAATTTAGAAAAATTAAATTCATGAGCCATATCATCTAAACCGACAGTAACAACATCCCTTTTGCAATCTATGGTAGCATTAACAGTATTTAAGAAGGGTCTACCAAATATAATGGGACAAAAACTATCTTGTGGGGAACCAAGAACAAGAAAATCAGCAGGATATTTAGTTTTCCCACACAAGACTTCAACATCTCTAACAATTCCCATTGGTGAAATAGTATCTCTATTAGCAAGTTTAATTGTAACATCAATATCTTCCATCTCAGCAGGTGCAATATCATGCATAACTTCTTGGTATAAAGAATAAGGTATTGCACTAGCACTAGCACCTATATCACATAAGCCATGATAACAATGATCTCCTATTTTAACAGAAATAATAGGCATTCCTACCACATGTCTAGGTTTATCTGTATCACAGGGTTTAGCAATTCTAGCAGTTTCATTACAGAAATAAATAACATGCCCATCTATATTATCAGACAAGAGATCTTTAACAATAGCAATATTAGGTTCAACTTTAACTTGCTCAGGAGGTGTATATGTTTTAATATTGCTTTTACGAACCACAGTTGAAGCTTTAGCATGATCCTTTATCCTAGCAGAGAAAGGTGGTTTCTCAACATAAGAAGTAGGAACAATAGGATCATTATAAGTAACAGTCTTTTCTTCAACTTTAATAGGTGCAGCTACTTTTACTTCTATGAGAGGATGATATTTAAACCACTTCTCCTTGGGGAGATCAACATAAGCAGCAAAAGATTCATAGAAAGAAGCTACTATCTCAGAGTCAAGTCCATATTTAGTGCTAAATTTATGAAAAATATCGGTATCCATAAAAGATTTAGCACAATCAAAACTAGGTGTCATACCTGACTCCTTACCATTGTCGAGGTCCCAATCTTTGGAGTTGCGTTTAATTCTTTCCGATAAATCCCATTTGAATTCAATAGTCTTCATCATAAAAGAGCCAGCACAAGAAGTATCAAGCATGGTGCGGTTGTTACCAGAAAGCCGAGCATAAATTTTTTGAATAATCATTTCTCTTGAGAGCTCATGATTGGGGCATTAATATAACATTGATTTAAGCCTCCCCCAAGCTTGAGCGATGCTTTCTCCTTTGTGAGGCCAAAAATTATATATATAATTGGGATCACGATGAACAAGATGCATAGGATAAAACTTTTGATGAAATTCCAATTTCAATCATTTGTAGTTCCAGGACTCCATATCATCACATAGCCTATACCATGTCGATGCATCTCCCCTCAGAGAAAAAGGGAAGACCTTCTTCTTAACAACATCTCCGGGTACACCTGCAAGCTTAAATAATCCACAAACTTCATCCACATATATTAGATGCTCATCAGGATGTTTTGTTCCATCTCCTAAAAAACGATTAGCTAGCAGTTTTTCTACCATACCCAAAGGAATTTCAAAGCAAGCATTTTCATTTTCAGTAGGTTCAGTAGGTTAAGGAGCAACTCTTTGCTCTACTGGTCGGGGTGAAGATACCCCGAACAAGCCCCTCGGAGGATTACTTTCCATAGTAACAAGTGACAGTAAATTTTAGCACAATATATAAATTTTTCCTTACCAAATTCCACCTACCAAAGGCGCTTCACTCCCCGGCAACGGCGCCAGAAAAGAGTCTTGATGACCCACAAGTATAGGGGATCTATCGTAGTCCTTGCGATAAGTAAGAGTGTCGAACCCAATGAGGAGCAGAAGGAAATGATAAGCGGTTTCTAGCAAGGTATTCTCTGCAAGTACTGAAACAAGTGGTAACAGATAGTTTTGTGATAAGATAATTTGTAATGACCAACAAGTGAAAAAAGTAAATAAGGTGCAGCAAGGTGGCCCAATCCTTTTTGTAGCAAAGGACAAGCCTGGACAAACTCTTATATGATTTAAAGCGCTCCCGAGGACATATGGGAATATCGTCAAGCTAGTTTTCATCATGTTCATATGATTCGCGTTCGGTATTTTGATAATTTGGTATGTGGGTGGACCGGTGCTTAGGTGTTGCCCTTACATGGACAAGCATCCCACTTATGATTAACCTCTATTACAAGCATCCGCAAATACAAGAAAAGTATTAAGGTAAACCTAACCATAGCATGAAACATATGGATCCAAATCAGCCCCTTACGAAGCAACGCATAAACTAGGGTTTAAGCTTCTGTCACTCTAGCAACCCATCATCTACTTACAATTCCCAATGCCTTCCTCTAGGCCCAAACAATGGTGAAGTGTCATGTAGTCGACGTTCACATAACACCACTAGAGGAGAGACAACATACATCTCATCAAAATATCGAACGAATACCAAATTCACATGACTACTAATAGTAAGACTTCTCCCATATCCTCAAGAACAAAAGTAATTACTCACAAAGCATAAACATGTTCATAATCAGAGGGGTATTAATGTGCATATAGGATCTGAACATATGATCTTCCACCAATTAAACCAACTAGCATCAACTACAAGGAGTAATTAACACTACTAGCAACCTACTAGCACCAATCCCGGACTTGGAGACAAGAATTGGATACAAGAGATAAACTAGGGTTTTGAGATGAGATGGTGCTGATGAAGATGTTGATGGAGATTTCCCTCTCCCGATGAGAGGAGTGTTGGTGATGACGATGGCGATGATTTCCCCCTCCGGGAGGCAAGTTTCCCCGGTAGAACAGCCCCGCAAAAACCATAGATTGGTTCCGCCAAGGTTCCGTCTCGTGGCGGCGGTGTTTCGTCCGAGAAGATGGCTTATGATTAGTTTCCCATCGAAAGAGTCCATATAGCAGAAGATGGTCACCGGAGGGCCACCAGGGGGCCCATGAGGTAGGGGGGCGCCCAGGGGGTAGGGCGCGCCCCCCACCCTCGTGGGCAGGGTGTGGCCCCCCTGGTGAAGTTCTTGCGCTCAATGTTTTTTATATATTTGGAAAACATCATCCGTGAAGTTTCAGGACTTTTGGAGCTGTGCAGAATAGGTCTCTAATATTTGCTCCTTTTCCAACCAGAATCCCAGCTGCCAGCATTCTCCCTCTTTATGTAAACCTTGTAAAATAAGAGAGAATAGGCATAAGTATTGTGACATAATGTGTAATAACAGCCCATAATGCAATAACTATTGATATAAAAGCATGATGCAAAATGGACGTATCAGAAACCAGAAGGTTTTGTTGATCCAAAAGGTACTAACAAAGTGTGTAAGCTCCAGCAATCCATTTATGGACTGGTGCAAGCATCTCGTAGTTGGAATATACGCTTTGATAGTGTGATCAAAGCATATGGTTTTATACAGATTTTTGGAGAAGCTTGTATTTACAAGAAAATGAGTGGGAGCTCTGTAGCATTTTTTATATTATATGTGGATGACATATTGTTAATCGAAGATGATACTGAATTTCTGAATAGCATAAAAGGATACTTGAATAAGAATTTTTCAATGAAAGACCTCGGTGAAGCTGGTTATATATTGGGCATCAAGATCTATAGAGATAGATCAAGACGCTTAATTGGACTTTCACAAAGCACATACCTTGATAAATTTTTGAAGAAGTTCAAAATGGATCAAGCAAAGAAAGGGTTCTTGCCTGTGTTATAAGGAGTGAAGTTGAGTCAGACTCAATGCACGACCACTATAGAAGATAGAGAGAAAATGAAAGTCATTCCCTATGCTTCAGCCATAGATTCTATCATGTATGCAATGTTGTATACCAGACCTGATGTCTACCTTGCTATTATTTTAGTAGGGAGGTACCAAAGTAATCCAGGAGTGGATCACTGGACAGCGGTCAAGAACATCCTGAAATACCTGAAAAGGACTAAGGATATGTTTCTCATTTATGGAGGTGACAAAGAGCTCGTCGTAAATGGTTATTTCAATGCAAGCTTTGATACTGATCCAGTTGACTCTAAGTCCCAAACCGGATACGTATTTTTATTCAATGATGGAGCTATCAGTTGGTGCAGTTCTAAGCAAAGCGTCGTGGTGGGATCTACGTGTGAAGCGGAATACATAGTTGCTTCGGAAGCAGCAAATGAAGGAGTCTGGATGAAGGAGTTCATATCCGATCTAGGTGTCATACCTAGTGCATCGGGTCCAATGAAAATCTTTTGTGACAATATTGGTGCAATTGCCTTGGCAAAGGAATCCAGATTTCACAAGAGAACCAAGCACATCAAGAGACGCTTCAATTCCATCCGCGATCAAGTCAAGGAGGGAGACATAGAGATTAGCAAAATACATACGTATCTGAATGTTGCAGACCTGTTGACTAAGCCTCTCTCACGAGCAAAACATGATCAGCACCAAGACTCCATGGGTGTTAGAATCATTACTATGTAATCTAGATTATTGACTCTAGTGCAAGTGGGATACTGAAGGAAATATGCCCTAGAGGCAATAATAAAGTTGTTATTTATATTTCCTTATATCATGATAAATGTTTATTATTCATGCTAGAATTGTATTAACCGGAAACTTAGTACATGTGTGAATACATAGACAAACAGAGTGTCACTAGTATGCCTCTACTTGACTAGTTCATAAATCAAAGATGGTTAAGTTCCCTAACCATAGACATGAGTTGTCATTTGATGAACGAGATCACATCATTAGGGAATGATGTGATTGACTTGACCCATCCGTTAGCTTAGCACCATGATCATTTAGTTTATTGCTATTGCTTTCTTCATAACTTATACATGTTCCTACGACTACGAGATTATGCAACTCCCGAATACCAGAGGAACAGTTAGTGTGCTATCAAACGTCACAACGTAACTGGGTCATTTTAAAGATGCTCTACAGGTGTCTCCGATGGTGTTTATTGAGTTGGCATATATCGAAATTATGATTTGTCACTCCGATTGTCGGAGAGGTATCTCTGGGCCCTACTACCTCTTGAGCATGCGTTAGTTTTCCCTTGAAGAGGAAAGGGTGATGCAGCAAAGTAGCTTAAGTATTTCCCTCAGTTATTGAGAACGAAGGTATCAATCCAGTAGGAGACTACACGCAAGTCACCTAGTACCTGCACAAACAAACAAGAACCTCGCAACCAACCCGATAAAGGGGTTGTCAATCCCTTCACGGTCACTTAGGAGAGTGAGATCTAATAAAGATAATAAGATAAATATTTTTGGTATTTTTGTTGTATAGATTGGAAAATAAAGATGGCAAAATAAAGAGTAAACTAGAATTGTAGGTTGGAAACTTATATGATGTAAAGTAGACCCGGGGTCCATAGGTTTCACTAGTGGCTTCTCTCAAGATAGCATGTATTATGGTGGGTGAACGAACTACTACCGAGCAATTGATAGAAAAGCGCATAGTTATGATGATATCTAAGGCAATGATCATGAATATAGGCATCACATCCATGACAAGTAGACCGAAACGATTCTGCATCTACTACTATTACTCCACACATCGACCGCTATCCAGCATGCATCTAGAGTATTAAGTTCATAAGAACGGAGTAACGCATTAGGCAAGATGACATGATGTAGAGGGATAAACTCAAGCAATATGATATAAACCCCATCTTTTTATCCTCGATGGCAACAATACAATACGCGCCTTGCTGCCCCTGCTGTCACTAGGAAAGGACACCGCAAGATTGAACCCAAAGCTAAGCACTTCTCCCATTGCAAGAAAGATCAATCTAGTAGGCCAAACCAAACTGATAATTCGAAGAGACTTGCAAAGATATCAAATCATGCATATAAGAATTCAGAGAAGAATCAAATAATATTCATAGATAATCAAGTCATAATCCCACAATTCATCAGATCTCAGCAAACACACCGCAAAAAGAGTTGGATCGAATAGATCTCCAAGAACATTGAGGAGAACTTTGTATTGAGATCCAAAGAGAGAGAAGAAGCCATCTAGCTAATAACTATGGACCCAAAGGTCTGTGGTAAACTACCCACACATCATCGGAGAGGCTATGGTGTTGATGTAGAAGCCCTCCGTGATCGAATCCCCCTCTGGCAGATCGCCGAAAGAGGCCCCAAGATGGGATCTCATGGGTACAAAAGGTTGCAGCGGTGGAAAAGGTGTTTCGTTACTCTCCCCGAAGGTTTCAGGGTATAAGAGTATCTATAGGCTAAAGAAATAGGTCGGTGGAGATGCGAGGGGCCCACGAGGGTGGGGGGCATGCCCTCCTGCCTCGTGGCTTCCTCGCTGCTTTTGTGACGTCCACTCCAAGTCTCCTGGATTGCGTTTGTTCCAAAAATGATCCTCGTGAAGGTTTCATTCCGTTTGATATTCCTTTTTTGCGAAACACTAAAATAGGCAAAAAAACAGTAATTTGCACTGGGCTTTCGGTTAATAGGTTAGTCCCAAAAATAATATAAAAAGGTATATTAAAGCCCATTAAACATCCAAAAAGATAATATAATAGCATGGACCAATAAAAATTATAGATAGGTTGGAGACGTATCAGGCCCTCTCGAGGGCTCGAATACACAAGAGTCAGCGGAAGCATCAATATCTGAGAACAGACATAAGTGCCTTAAGAAGGCTAGTACAAAAGCAACAACGGTCGAAAAGGCAAGGCCTCCTGCCTGGGAGCCTCCTAATTACTGCAAGTCGTCAGCGCCCATCACGTTGTAGTAGGCACCCTCGGGGTAGTAGTTGTTGGGGAATGTAGTAATTTCAAAAATTTCCTACGCACATGCAAGATCATGGTGATGCATAGCAACGAGAGGGGAGAGTATGATCTACGTACCCTTGTGGATCGACAACGGAAGCATTTGGTTGATGTAGTCCTACGTCTCCACGGCCCGACCGATCAAGCACCGAAACTACGACACCTCCGAGTTCTAGCACACGTTCAGCTCGATGACGATCCCCGGACTCCGATCCAGCAAAGTGTCGGGGAAGAGTTCCGTCAGCATGACGGCGTGGTGACGATCTTGATGTACTACCGTCGCAGGGCTTCGCCTAAGCACCGCTACAATATTATCGAGGACTATGGTGGAAGGGGGCACCGCACATGGCTAAGAATATGATCACGTGGATCAACTTGTGTCTCTAGGGGTGCCCCTGCCTCCGTATATGAAGGTTCAAGAGGGGGAGGCCGGCCGGCCATCATAGGGCGCGCCAGGAGGAGTCCTACTCCCTCCGGGAGTAGGACTTCTCCCCCAATCCTAGTTGGAATAGGATTCGCGAGGTGGGAATAGAGAGAGAGAGAGAGAAGGAGGGGGGCGTCGGCCCCCTCTCTCCTTGTCCTATTCGGACTAGGGGGGAGGGGCGCGCGGCCCAGCCCTGGCCGCCTCTCCTCTTCTTCCACTAAGGCCCATTAAGGCCCATGTACCTCCCGGGGGGTTCCGGTAACCTCCCAGTTTTCCGGTAAAATCCCGATTTCACCCGGAACACTTCCGATATCCAAATATAGGCTTCCAATATATCAATCTTTATGTCTCGACCATTTTGAGACTCCTCGTCATGTCCGTGATCACATCCTGGACTCCGAACAAACTTCGGTACATCAAAATGCATAAACTCATAATATAACTGTCATCGTAACCTTAAGCGTGCGGACCCTACGGGTTCGAGAACAATGTAGACATGACCGAGACACGTCTCCCGTCAATAACCAATAGCGGGACCTGGATGCCCATATTGGTTCCTACATATTCTACGAAGATCTTTTATCGGTCAGACCGCATAACAACATACGTTGTTCCCTTTGTCATCAGTATGTTACTTGCCCGAGATTCGATCGTCAGTATCCAATACCTAGTTCAATCTCATTACCAGCAAGTCTCTTTACTCGTTCCGTAATACATCATCCCGCAACTAACTCATTAGTTGCAATGCTTGCAAGGCTTAAGTGATGTGCATTACCGAGAGGGCCCAGAGATACCTCTCCGACGATCGGAGTGACAAATCCTAATCTCGAAATACGTCAACCCAACATGTACCTTTGGAGACACCTGTAGAGCACCTTTATAATCACCCAGTTACGTTGTGACGTTTGGTAGCACACAAAGTGTTCCTCCGGCACACGGGAGTTACATAATCTCATAGTCATAGGAACATGTATAAGTCATGAAGAAAGCAATAGCAACATACTTAACGGTCGGGTGCTAAGCTAATGGAATGGGTCATGTCAATCACATCATTCAACTAATGATGTGATCCCGTTAATCAAATAACAACTCTTTGTCCATGGTTAGGAAACATAACCATCTTTGATTAACGAGCTAGTCAAGTAGAGGCATACTAGTGACACTCTGTTTGTCTATGTATTCACACATGTATTATGTTTCCGGTTAATACAATTCTAGCATGAATAATAAACATTTATCATGATATAAGGAAATAAATAATAACTTTATTATTGCCTCTAGGGCATATTTCCTTCAGTCTCCCACTTGCACTAGAGTCAATAATCTAGATCACATCGCCATGTGATTTAACATCAATAGTTCACATCTTTATGTGATTGGTTCACATCTCCATGTGACTAACACCCAAAGGGTTTACTAGATTCAATAATCTAGTTCACATCGCTATGTGATTAAGACCCAAAAAGTGATCATGTTTTGCTTGTGAGAGAAGTTTACTCAACGGGTCTGCCACATTCAGATCTGCATGTATTTTGCAAATTTCTATGCCAACAATGCTCTGCATGGAGCTACTCTAGCTAATTGCTCCCACTTTCAATATGTATCCAGATTGAGACTTAGAGTCATCTGGATCAGTGTCAAAACTTGCATCGACGTAACCCTTTACGACGAACCTTTTGTCACCTCCGTAATCGAGAAACATATCCTTATTCCAGTAAGGATAATTTTGACCGTTGTCCATTGATCTACTCCTAGATCAATATTGTACTCCCTCTCTTAACACAGTGTATGGTATACAATAGATCTGGTACACCGCATGGCATACTTTATAGAACCTATGACTGAGGCATAGGGAATGACTTTCATTCTCTTTCTATCTTCTGTCGTGGTCGGGCTTTGAGTCTTACTCAACTTCACACCTTGTAACACAGGCAAGAAACTTTTTATTTGACTGTTCCATTTTGAACTACTTCAAAATCTTGTCAAGGTATGTACTCATTGAAAAAACTTATCAAGCGTCTTGATCTATCTCTATAGATCTTGATACTCAATATGTAAGCAGCTTCACCGAGGTCTTTCTTTGAAAAACTCCTTTCAAACACTCCTTTATGCTTTGCAGAATAATTCTACATTATTCCGATCAACAATAAGTCATTCACATATACTTATCAGAAATGTTGTAGTGCTCCCACTCACTTTCTTGTAAATACAGGCTTCACCGCAAGTCTGTATAAAACTATATGCTTTGATTAACTTATCAAAGCGTATATTCCAACTCCGAGATGCTTGCACCAGTCCATAAATGGATCGCTGGAGCTTGCATATTTGTTAGCACCTTTAGGATTGACAAAACCATCTTGTTGCATCACATACAACTCTTCTTTAATAAATCCATTAAGGAATGCAATTTTGTTTATCCATTTGCCAGATTTCATTAAATGCGGCAATTGCTAACATGATTCGGACGGACTTAAGCATAGATACGAGTGAGAAACTCTCATCGTAGTCAACACCTTGAACTTGTCGAAAACCTTTTACGACAATTCTAGCTTTGTAGATAGTAACACTACTCTCCGTGTCCGTCTTCCTCTTGAAGATCCATTTATTATCAATGGCTTGCCGATCCTCGGGCAAGTCTACCAAAGTCCACACTTTGTTCTCATACATGGATCCTATCTCAGATTTCGTGGCCTCAAGCCATTTATCGGAATCTGGGCTCATCATCGCTTCCTCATAGTTCGTAGGTTCGTCATGGTCAAGTAACATGACCTCCAGAATAGGATTACCGTACCACTCTGGTGCAGATCTCACTCTGGTTTACCTACGAGATTCGGTAGTAACTTGATCTGAAGTTACATGATCATCATCATTAGCTTCCTCACTAATTGGTGTAGTAGTCACAGGAACAGATTTCTGTGATGAACTATTTTCCAATAAGGGAGAAGGTACAATTACCTTATCAAGTTTTCTACTTTCCTCCCACTCACTTCTTTCGAGAGAAACTCCTTCTCTAGAAAGGATCCATTCTTAGCAATGAATGTCTTGCCTTCGGATCTGTGATAGAAGGTGTACCCAACTGTCTCCTTTGGGTATCCTATGAAGACATATTTCTCCGATTTGAGTTTGAGCTTATCGAGATGAAACTTTTTCACATAAGCATCGCAACTCCAAACTTTAAGAAACGACAGCTTAGGTTTCTTGCCAAACCATAGTTCACACGGTGTCGTCTCAACGGATTTAGATGGTGCCCTATTTAACGTGAATGCAGCTGTCTCTAATGCATAACCCCAAAACGATAGTGGTAGATCGGTAAGAGACATCATAGATCACACTATATCTAATAAAGTACGGTTATGACGTTCGGACACACCATTACACTATGGTGTTCCAGGTGGCGTGAGTAGTGAAACTATTTCACATTGTTTTAATTGAAGGCCAAACTCGTAACTCAAATATTTTACCTCTGCGATCATATCGTAGAAACTTTTATTTTCTTGTCACGATGATTTTCCACTTCACTCTGAAATTCTTTGAACTGTTCAAATGTTTCAGACTTATGTTTCATCAAGTAGATATCCCCATATCTGCTCAAATCATCTTGAAGGTCAGGAAATAATGATACCTGATGCAAGCCTTAATATTCATCGGACCACATACATCAGTATGTATGATTTCCAACAAATCTGTTGCTTGCTTCATTGTTCCGGAGAACGGCGTTTTAGTCATCTTGCCCATAAGGCATGGTTCGCAAGCATCAAGTGATTCATAATCAAGTGATTCCAAAAGCCCATCAGCATGTAGTTTCTTCATGCGCTTTACACCAATATGACTTAAACGGCAGTGCCACAAATAATTTGCACTATCATTATTAACTTTGCATCTTTTGGTTATGAATATGTGTATCACTATGATCGAGATCCAACGAACTTGTTTCATTGGGTGTATGACCATCGAAAGTTTTATTCATGTAAACAGAACAACAATTATTCTCTGACTTTAATGAATAACCGTATTGCAATAAACATGATCAAATCATATTCATGCTCAACGCAAAAACCAAATAACACTTATTTAGGTTCAACACTAATCTCGAAAGTATAGGGGAGTGTGCGATGATGATCATATCAATCTTGGAACTACCTCCAACACACATCGTCACTTCACCCTTAACTAGTCTCTGTTTATTCTGCAACTCCTGTTTCGAGTTACTACTCTTAGCAACCGATCCAGTATTAAATACTGAGGGGTTGCTATAAACACTAGTAAAGTACACATCAATAACATGTATATCAAATATACTTTTGTTCACTTTGCCATCCTTCTTATCCGCCAAATACTTGGGGCAGTTCTGCTTCCAGTGACCAGTCCCTTTGCAGTAGAAGCACTTAGTCTCAGGCTTAGGACCAGACTTGGGCTTCTTCACTTGAGCAACAACTTGCTTGCTGTTCTTCTTGAAGTTCCCCTTCTTCCCTTTGCCCTTTTCTTGAAACTAGTGGTCTTGTTAACCATCAACACTTGATGTTTTTCTTGATTTCTACCTACGTCGATTTCAGCATCACGAAGAGCTTGGGAATTGTTTCCGTTATCCCTTGCATATTATAGTTCATCACAAAGTTTCTACTAACTTGGTGATGGTGACTAGAGAATTCTGTCAATCACTATTTTATCTGGAAGATTAACTCCCACTTGATTCAAGTGATTGTAGTACCCAGACAATCTGAGCACATGCTCACTGCTTGAGCTATTCTCCTCCATCTTTTAGCTATAGAACTTGTTGGAGACTTCATATTTCTCAACTCAGGTATTTGCTTGAAATATTAACTTCAACTCCTGGAACATCTCATATGGTCCATGACGTTCAAAACGTCTTTGAAGTCCCGATTCTAAGCTGTTAAGCATGGTGCACTAAACTATCAAGTAGTCATCATATTGAGCTAGCCAAACGTTCATAACGTCTGCATCTGCTCCTGCAATAGGTCTGTCACCTAGCGGTGCATCAAGGACATAATTCTTCTATGCAACAATGAGGATAAATCTCAGATCACGGATCCAATCCGCATCATTGCTACTAACATCTTTCAACACAGATTTTCTCTAGGAACATATCAAAATAAACATATGAAAGCAACAACGCGAGCTATTGATCTACAACATAGACATGCTAATACTACCAGGACTAAGTTCATGATAAATTAAAATTCAATTAATCATATTACTTAAGAACTCCCACTTAGATAGACATCCCTCTAATCCTCTAAGTGATCACGTGATCCAAATCAACTAAACCATAACCGATCATCACGTGAAATGGAGTAGCTTTCAATGGTGAACATCACTATGTTGATCATATCTACTATATGATTCACGCTCGACCTTTCGGTCTCAGTGTTCCGAGGCCATATCTGCATATGCTAGGCTCGTCAAGTTTAACCTGAGTATTCTGCGTGTGCAAATCTGGCTTGCACCCGTTGTAGATGGATGTAGAGCTTATCACACCCGATCATCACGTGGTGTCTGGGCACGACGAACTTTGGCAACGGTGCATACTCAGGAAGAACACTTTTATCTTGAAATTTAGTGAGGAATCATCTTATAATGCTACCGTCAATCAAAGCAAGATAAGATGCATAAAAGATAAACATCACATGCAATCAAAATATGTGACATGATATGGCCATCATCATCTTGTGCCTTTGATCTCCATCTCCAAAGCATCGTCATGATTTCCATCGTCACCGGCGCGACACCTTGATCTCCATCGTAGCATCGTTGTCGTCTCACCAATCTTATGCTTCCACGACTATCGCTACCGCTTAGTGATAAAGTAAAGCATTACAGCGCGATTGCATTGCATACAATAAAGCGACAACCATATGGCTCCTGCCAGTTGCCGATAACTCGGTTACAAAACATGATCATCTCATACAATAAAATTTAGCATCATGTCTTGACCATATCACATCACAACATTCCCTGCAAAAACAAGTTAGACGTCCTCTACTTTGTTGTTGCAAGTTTTACGTGGCTGCTACGGGCTTAAGCAAGAACCAATCTTACCTACGCATCAAAACCACAACGATAGTTTGTCAAGTTGGTGCTGTTTTAACCTTCGCAAGGACCGGGCGTAGCCACACTCGGTTCAACTAAAGTTGGAGAAATTGTCACCCGCAAGCCACCTATGTGCAAAGCACGTCGGGAGAACCGGTCTCGCATAAGCGTACGCATAATGTCGGTCCGGGCCGCTTCGTCCAACAATACCGCCGAACCAAAGTATGACATGCTGGTAAGCAGTATGACTTATATTGCCCACAACTCACTTGTGTTCTACTCGTGCATATAACATCAACACATAAAACCTAGGCTCGGATGCGACTGTTGGGGAACGTAGTAATTTCAAAAAAATTCTACGCACACGCAAGATCATGGTGATGCATAGAAACGAGAGGGGAGAGTATGATCTACGTACCCTTGTAGATCGACAACGGAAGCGTTTGGTTGATGTAGTCGTACGTCTCCACGGCCCGACCGATCAAGCACCAAAACTACGACACCTCCGAGTTCTAGCACACGTTCAGCTCGATGACGATCCCCGGACTCCGATCCAGCAAAGTGTCGGGGAAGAGTTCCGTCAGCACGACGGCGTGGTGATGATCTTGATGTACTACCGTCGCAGGGCTTCGCCTAAGCACCGCTACAATATTATCGAGGACTATGGTGGAAGGGGGCACCACACACGGCTAAGAATATGATCACGTGGATCAACTTGTGTCTCTAGGGGTGCCCCTGCCTCCGTATATAAAGGTTCAAGAGGGGGAGGCCGGCCGGCCATCATAGGGCGCGCCAAGAGGAGTCCTACTCCCTCCGGGAGTAGGACTTCTCCCCCAATCCTAGTTGGAATAGGATTCGCGAGGTGGGAATAGAGAGAGAGAGAGAGAAGGAGGGGGCGCCGGCCCCCTCTCTCCTTGTCCTATTCGGACTAGGGGAGGAGGGGCGCGCGGCCCAGCCCTGGCCGCCTCTCCTCTTCTTCCACTAAGGCCCATTAAGGCCCATGTACCTCCCGGGGGGTTCCGGTAACCTCCTGGTTTTCCGGTAAAATCCCGATTTCACCCGGAACACTTCCGATATCCACATATAGGCTTCCAATATATCAATCTTTATGTCTCGACCATTTCTAGACTCCTCGTCATGTCCGTGATCACATCCGGCACTCCGAACAAACTTTGGTACATCAAAATGCATAAACTCATAATATAACTGTCATCGTAACCTTAAGCGTGCGGACCCTACGGGTTCGAGAACAATGTAGACATGACCGAGACACGTCTCCGGTCAATAACCAATAGCGGGACCTGGATGCCCATATTGGTTCCTACATATTCTACGAAGATCTTTTATCGGTCAGACCGCATAACAACATACGTTGTTCCCTTTATCATCGGTATGTTATTTGCCCGAGATTCGATCGTCGGTATCCAATACCTAGTTCAATCTCGTTACCGGCAAGTCTCTTTACTCGTTCCGTAATACATCATCCCGCAACTAACTCATTAGTTGCAATGCTTGCAAGGCTTAAGTGATGTGCATTACCGAGAGGGCCCAGAGATACCTCTCTGACGATCGGAGTGACAAATCCTAATCTCGAAATACGTCAACCCAACATGTACCTTTGGAGACACCTGTAGAGCATCTTTATAATCACAAAGTTACGTTGTGACGTTTGGTAGCACACAAAGTGTTCCTCCGGCACACGCGAGTTACATAATCTCATAGTCATAGGAACATGTATAAGTCATGAAGAAAGCAATAGCAACATACTAAACGATTGGGTGCTAAGCTAATGGAATGGGTCATGTCAATCAGATCATTCAACTAATGATGTGATCCCGTTAATCAAATAACAACTCTTTGTCCATGGTTAGGAAACATAACCATCTTTGATTAACGAGCTAGTTAAGTAGAGGTATACTAGTGACACTCTGTTTGTCTATGTATTCACACATGTATTATGTTTCCGATTAATACAATTCTAGCATGAATAATAAACATTTATCATGATATAAGGAAATAAATAATAACTTTATTATTGCCTCTAGGGCATATTTCCTTCAGTAGTAATCATCAGTGGTGTCGTCTGGCTCCTGGGATCCGTCATTTGGTCGCAACAATCGGTATGGGAGAAAGGAGGTAGCAAAGCAACCGTGAGTACTCATCCAAAGTACTCGCAAGACTTACATCAGATCTAAACTAAGTATGCATATGTATCAAAGGAAAAGGGTTGTATCTGTGGACTAAACTGCAGAATGCCAGAAAAGAAGGGGAAAGCCTAGCCTATCGAAGACTAGCATCTTCAAGAATCTTGCAGCATATAGAAGAGTGTAGATCAACATAATGTAAAGTAGTAGTAGTGTTATCAACCTCGGCCAGAGATCCTTTCTCGACTCCCTGCGAGAAAGCAATCCCAGAGCCATACTATCCATTTCTCATAACCATGTCTCATCTCAAGTATCCAATTCTAGTAGTATCGATCGGGATACAACTCCAAGTGCCTGTTGCCGTAGGACATGCTATCGATAGACGTTTTCTTCCCTGCAGGGGTGCACCAACTTACCCACCATGCTCGATAAACTCCGGCCGGACACACTTTCTTTGGTCATGCCCGGCCTCGGCTAAACAATACGCCGCAACCCGACCTAGGCTTAATAGAGAGGTCAGTACGGCGGACTAAACCTATGCCCCCAGGGGTCTTGGGCCATCGCCCCGGGAACTCCTGCACGTTGCGTGGGCGGCCGGTGAGTAGACCTAGCTAGCTCCTTAAAAAGGCAGGAGCTTACCAGTCAAACCCGGCGCGCGCCGCTCAGTCGCTGACGTCTATTAAGCTTCGGCTAATGCATACGACGCAGAACACCCATAAAATGCCCACGTGATGGTTAGTGCTATCAGGCCAGAAGCTCCTCGGATCAAATATCCAAATCGTAGTGGATTAGGAGCACGCGGTAACGAGCAGAGACTCACAATCGATGTGACCCCATCGCCCCGTCTTGAGTACTTGCGGCAAGGGCTAAGAATGCCCGGCCACTCCTCGTAGTTATCTCGCGGGCACTCTCCAGGTCAACCCGACTCCACATCATTCGCAATTAAGCTCGCACGGGTACCCCTCATGGCCGACCCGTCTTTAGTAACATGGTTCAGTGTAAAGACATAGTAACCATAGTAACTGTGTGTCTAACACCAAGGGAACCCTGAGGAACCACCCTCGATGGATTCCACTCGATGTATTCATCAAGCTGAACGTAAGAGGAACCACCCTCAAGGTTCACGCTTGAGGGTTTGCACGACAGAGTCGTATCGGAAGTGGTTAAGGAGGAAATCACCCTCGATGACCACGACCGAACAGCTACACTACAGAGATCTCATCAGGAGTGATGGATGAGGTGTCACCCTCGGCACTCGATAGTAACTCTACAGAGCCGTACAACTAGGGGGTGATGTGCGGTGTCGGGGCCTGGATGTCGATCATGTTGATCGAGTCATCGATCATAAAGTGGGGCAACTGGGACAAGGCGGGGGTCACTGATGGATCTCTAACCAACCTATGCTAAGCAGTTTAGAGTAAGCAAGTAAGGTATGAAAGCAGGTAACAAAAACAAGCTATGCATCAGAGTTCATACAGAAAATAGTAGAAGTTCTAATGCAAGCATGAGAGGGAAAGAAATGGGCGATATCGGAATGCTCAAGGAGGGTTTACTTGCCTGGTTGCTCTGTAGACAGAAAATGATCCTCGAAGGTGATGTAGTCGATCACTGGTTCAACCGCGGTCTCAGGGTATATTAGAAAGAAGTAACAGAGGGGGAACACAATAAATAATAGAGCAATCAAAGCATCACAAAGTGTAACATGGCATTACGCGGTGCTAGGGGTGACCTAACGTAGTAGTAGGTGCTACTGCCGAAGGGGGGAAACATCCGGGAAAGTATTCCCGGTGTTTGATGTTTTCAGACAGACGAACCGAAGGAGGAAAGTTACATGTTCGCTATGCTAGGGATGTGTGGCGGACGAAAGGGCTGCGTATCCGGATTCGTCTCGTCGTTCTGAGCAACTTTCATGTACAAAGTTTTCCATCCGAGCTACGGTTTATTTTATATTAATTTTAAAAGATTTAAATCATTTTTAGCATTTATTTAATTAATTTAAATCAACATTATCCAGAATAGTGCTTGCTGACGTCAACAGTCAACAGGGTGTTGACTTAGTCAAGTGACGCGTGGGTCCGACTGTCATTGATTGATTAATTAACTAACAGTTAATTAGGTTAATTAGTGATTAGATTAATTAACTTAATTAACTCTTTAATTAATTATTTTAATTATTTATTATTATTATTTTAGATCTTTTTAATCTTTCTTTTTTATCATTCCAGGGCGTGGGGCCCTCCTGTCATAGGCCAGGGGGCTAACAGGTGCACGGGCGACATGTTTCGGGCACGGTTGCGGGTGCGGTGTTAACGGGCGATCTCGGGCAGCATCGCCGACGTGGCGAGCGGCGGCAGCGGCTGGCCAAGAAGATGCGGATCGAGGCGCACGGGCTTCGCACGCACGCCCAGGCCAGGGGGCAAGCCATGGTGACCAAGGGCGGAGACGAGCGAGGCGAGAGGCGAGCGCGGGCGGGCGCGGGGATGCGGTGGGCGAGGCCACGACGAGGGGCTGCGGGCTGCGTGCGTGCGTGCATGGCGGGGCAGTGCAAGCAGAGAGGGAGGAGGGGAGGCGGCGGCTCACAGGGGGCCAGTCGAGGAGGGCAGCAGGCTCGGGGTGGTCGGCGAGGTAGATAAACGACGGGGGCGAGGTGGCGGTGACGGGGTCGACGACGGG
>NC_041388.1:25917815-25939938 GCF_002162155.2 Triticum dicoccoides
GCGCCAGGGGAGCGGTCTCGGGCGCGGGGGGCTTAGATCCCGAACCAGATCGGATCAGGAGAGGAAGAGAGAGGGATCGTGGGAGAGTGCGGGGGGTGGTGGTGGATCGGGCTAGGGTTAGTGGGACGTGGGGGGTTATACAGGGGTACCAGGTGGGCCTTTGGACTGTTTTCGGCCAACTAGGCCAAGGCCCAGTGAGGAAAGGGGGCTCTCTTCCTCTTTCTAATTTTCCTTTTGCATTTTCTTCTATGGGTTTCTATTTATTTTAGCTACCAAACGAACTTTGTCAAATGTGCCACTTAGCACAAAATTACTAGGCAACATTTTAAAGCAGTACACAAAGTTACAACTTATTTTGAAAAGGTTGGATATTTATCTAAATTCAAACTGTAAATTTGATCGTTGCTAACTCTGTTTTAAAAGGTTAGGGTCATTTTATTAATTCATAAAATGTTGGGTAATTTATGAGAGATAGTTAGGGAATATTCTCAACCCAACCTACATTTTTATTTTATTATTTGAAAATTTAATAATTTGACTTGCATTTGAATTTAAATTCGAGTTCGGTTGGATCAAGGTGAGGTTTACAAAATTAATCGCGATGACATGGCACCATTCGTGTGTGGTTACTGCAGCTTAACTACCCGGGCGTTACACACATCACAATATGCCTTGGAAGCAATGTGACTAATGAGTTAGTTGTGGGATGATGCATTACGGAACGAGTAAAGAGACTTGCCGGTAACGATATTGAACTAAGTATTGAGATACCGACGATCGAATCTCGGGCAAGTAACATACCGATGACAAAGGGAACAACGTATGTTGTCATGCGGTTTGACCGATAAAGATCTTCGTAGAATATGTGGAAACCAATATGAGCATCCAGGTTCTGCTATTGGTTATTGACCGGAAGTGAGTCTCGGTCATGTCTACATAGTTCTCGAACCCGTAGGGTCCGCACACTTAACGTTCGATGACGATCGGTATTGTGAGTTTATGTGTTTTGATGTACCGAAGGTAGTTCGGAGTCCCGGATGTGATCACAGACATGACGAGGAGTCTCGAAATGGTCGAGACATAAAGATTGATATATTGGAAGGCTGTGTTTGTACACCGGAATGGTTTCGGATAAGTTCGGACAATTACCGCAGAAAGAGTTACATCAAATAGATCTCCAAGAGACCATTGTATTGAGAATCAAAAGAGAGAGAGGAAGCCATCTAGCTACTAATTACGACCCCGAAGGTCTACAATGAACTACTCATGCACCATCGGAGAGGCACCAATGAGGATGATGAACCCCTCCGTGAGGAGTCTGGAAATGTCACAACGTAACTAAGTGATTATAAAGATGCTCTACAGGTGTCTCCGATGGTGTTTATTGAGTTGGCATAGATCGAAATTAGGATTTGTCACTCCGATTGTCGGAGAGGTATCTCTGGGCCCTCTCGGTAATGCACATCTCAATAAGCCTTGCAAGAAATGTGACTAATGAGTTAGTTGTGGGATGATGCATTACGGAACGAGTAAAGAGACTTGCCGGTAACGAGATTGAACTAAGTATTGAGATACCAACGATCGAATCTCGGGAAATTAAGTAACATACCGATGACGAAGGGAACAACGTATGTTGTTATGTGGTTTGACCGATAAAGATCTTCGTAGAATATGTGGGAACCAATATGGGCATCTAGGTTCCACTATAGGTTATTGAACGGAAGTGAGTCTCGATCATGTCTACATAGTTCTCGAAACCATAGGGTCCGCACGCTTAACGTTGGATGATGATCAATATTATGAGTTTATGTGTTTTGATGTACCAAAGGTATTTCGGAGTCTCGGATGTGATCACGTACATGACGAGGAGTCTCGAAATGGTCGAGACATAAAGATTTATATATTGGAAGGCTATGTTTGGACACCGGAATGGTTTCGGATAAGTTCGGGCAATTACCGGAGTACCGGGGGGTTACCCGAACCCCCCGGGGAGTCAATGGGCCTTAATGGGCCATAGTGGGAGAGAGGAGGAGGCAGCCAAGGTGGGGGTGCACCCCCCAAGCCCAATCTGAATTGGGAAGGGGGCCGGCCCCCTTTCCTTCTCTCCTTCTCCCTCTTCCTTCTTCTCCTACTCCAACTAGGGAAAGGGGGAAACCTACTCCAACTAGGAGTAGGTATCCCCCTTGGGGCGCGCCATAGAGAGGGTCGGCCCTCCCCTCCTCCACTCCTTTATATACGGGGGAGGGGGCACCCCATAGACACCGAAGTTGATAGTTGTCTTAGCCGTGTGCGGTGCCTCCGTCCACATATTTCCACCTCGGTCATACCGTTGTAGTGCTTAGGTGAAGCCCTGCGTCGGTAACTTCATCATCACCGTCATCACGCCGTCGTGCCGACGAAACTCTCCCTCGGCCTCAGCTGGATCAAGAGTATGAGGGACGTCACCGAGCTCAACGTGTGCAGATCGCGGAGGTGCCGTGCATTCGGTACTTGGATCGGTTGGATCGCGAAGACGTTTGACTACATCAACCGCATTACTAAACGCTTCCACTTTCGGTCTACGAGGGTACGTGGACACACTCTCCCCGCTCGTTGCTATGCATCACCTAGATGGATCTTGCGTGTGCGTAGGAAAATTTTGAAATTACTGCATTCCCCAACAATAAGAATTTAGAGAAGACTCAAATAATATTCATAGATAAGCTGATCATAAATCAACAATTCATCGGATCTCGACAAACACATCGCAAAAGAAATTTACGTTGGATAGATCTTCAAAAACATTGAGGAGAATATGGTATTGAGAATCAAAGAGAGAGAGAAGAATCCATCTAGCTACTAGCTATGGACCCGTAGGTCTGTGGTAAACTACTCACGCTTCATCGGAAGGGCAATAGGGTTGATGTAGATGCCCTCCATGATCGAATCCCCCTCTGGCAGGATGCCGGAAAAGGCCCCAAGATGGGATCTCACAGGAACAGAAGGTTGCGGCGGTGGAAAAGTGTTTTCGTGGATGCTTCTGGTGGTTTGGGAATATATGTGAATATATAGGAGGCAAAACTAGGTTAGGGGGTCATGAGGGGCCCACATGGTAGGGGGCGCGCCATCCACCCATGGACAACTCGTGGCTCTTGTGACTTGAACTCCAAGTCTCCTGGGTGTCTTCTGGTCCAAGAAAAATCACCGCGAAAGTTTTATTCCGTTTGGGCTCTGTTTGGTATTCCTTTTCTACGAAGCTCAAAAACAAGGGAAAAAGCAGAAACTGGCACTGGGCTCTAGGTTAATAGGCTAGTCACAAAAAATATAAAATAACATATTAATGCATATTAATGCATATAAAACATCCAAAACAAATAATATAATATCATGGAACAATAAAATATTATAGATATGTTGGAGACATATCAGCCTTCTTTACTTCGCCAATAGTGTATGGTGCACACAAGTCAGATTTCATTGCCTCCATACCTTATGAAGAACATGTACAAGGATGTCCTCTATCCCATGTACCCCCTCTGGTGTGTACATTGATACGTCTCTAACATATCTATAATATTTTATTGTTCCATGCTGTTATATTATCATTCTTGGATGTTTTACAATCATTTATAGCAAATTATATCATTTTTTGGGACTAACCTATTGACATAGTGCCCAGTGCCAGTTGCTGATATTTGCTTGTTTTTTACTTCGCAGAAAATCAATACCAAACGAATTTAAAACGCGGCGAAACTTTTTGGAAATTTTTTCTGGACCAGAAGACACACGATGGGCCAAAGAAGTACCGGAGGGGGGCTCCGAGTGGAGCACAACCCACCTAGGTGCGCCTGGGGCCCAGGCGCGCCCTGGTGGGTTGTGCCCACCTTGGGCGCCCCCTGCACCGCCTCTTTGCTCTATAAATACCCTGAAAATCCAAAAACCCTAGGGGAGTCGACGAAGCACAATTCAAGCTGTCGCAAGTTCCAGAAACACCAGATCCAATCTAGGCACCATCACGGAGGGGTTCATCATCCTCATTGGTGCCTCTCCGATGATGCATGAGTAGTTCATTGTAGACCTTCGGGGTCGTAATTAGTAGCTAGATGGCTTCCTCTCTCTCTCTCTCTTGATTCTCAATACAATAGTCTCTTGGAGATCTATTTGATGTAACTCTTTTTGCGGTGTGTTTGTTCGGATCCGATGAACTTTGAGTTTATGAGCAGATCTATTTTATCCATGAAAGTTATTTGAGTTTTGATCTCTTATATGCATGATTGCTTATAGCCTCATATTTCTTCGTCGAATCTTTGGTTTAGTTAGGCCAACTAGATCGATTTTTCTTGCCATGAGAAGAGGTGCTTTGTGATGGGTTCGATCTTACGGTGCTCAACCCGAGTGACAGAAGGGGACATGACACGTATGTATCGTTGCTATTAAGAATAACAAGATGGGGTCTATTCCTACATGAATAGATCTTGTCTACATCATGTCATCGTTCTTATTGCATTACTCCATTTCTCCATGAACTTAATACAGTAGATGCATGCTGGATAGCGGTCGATTTGTGGAGTAATAGTAGTAGATGCAGGCAGGAGTCGGTCTACTAATCTTGGACGTGATGCCTTATATGATGATCATTGCCTGGATATCATCATAATTATTTGAAGTTCTGTCAATTGCTAAACAGTAATTTGTCTACCCACCATATTCTATTTTTCTCGATAGAAGCCACTAGTGAAATCTATGGGCCCCGGGTCTATTCTTTATCATATTTGCTTTGAGATCTATTTTTATTCGCTTTTATTTCCAGATCTATTATTCCAAAAACCCCAAAATACTTTGCTACACTTTTTATTTGCATATTTTATTTCACGTTTATTTGAGATCTATTTATCCAATCTATCACGATTGTATCCCGTCAACTTGCTAATTTCCTACGCCGTTACCCATAAGAGCGATTGAAAACCCCTCATAAGCGTCGGGTTGCAAGTATTTGTTCTTTGTGTGCATGTACCGTTTACATAGTATTGCTTGGTTCTCCTACTGGATTGATACCTTGGTTTCATCATTGCGGGAAATACCTACCGTAGTTGTGCTGCATCATCCCTTCCTCTTTGGGGAAATACCGACGTAGTTCAAGCCGCATCATACATCTCCTTGTAAAAGGCACTCACCATTGCCTTCAGCTCATCCGGATTCTCCACGAATACACCCATGGTGTTCCCGAGAGCTCGGATCATACTTTTCTTTCTCCGCAAGCTAGCCCGGAGATGAATTTTTTTGTGTTTTTATCACTAGAAGAAAGCCACTCCGTACGTGCACGCTATCTCCACATGATTTTCTCTCGTAGATTAGTTCAACCAGCCTTCATTTATTTTCAACTCAACATGAGTAGGTGAAGTGCGTAGCGGGTCACACCTAAGGTCCTCTAGCTTATGCTTGAGCCCCTTTATGTCACGACGAACACTACTAAAAGATTGCCTGCTCCATTTGGTTAAACCTCTCGAGATCCTTGCCAGCTTGTCATGCAATTGTTGTATATGCTCACATTAACTATTGCTCCAAAACCCTCAGGCGTCTCCCACATGAACTCATACAGAAACATTGAATGTGCCGGTCTGTCAAGAGCTTGTCCAAAGACTAGGACTGTAGGACCATGGTAAGATGTTGCCACTTAATGATGCTCCCGGTTAGCCATCAGGAACCATGCCATCCATTGCGCATTGGCTATCGCTCTGTCAAGCCTGCACCTGGTATAGGTACCGCCAGCTACCTTCTTCTCAAAAGTCTAAAACCTCCCCTCGTATCCAATATCCATCAACATGCAAACATAGTTGCTTCACGGAAATCATGTATCTAGGCATTGCTAACGTTGGACAATTCTCACCTGTTCATGTGGGCGTAGGACTTTGTTAAAATCCCCGATACATAACCATGGGAGGGGACTCAAAGTACTTATGTCTTTTAAAACTGTCCAAGTTTGGTGTCTTAGATGAGTTTGAGCCTAACCATAAACACACATCATTCTCCAAATGTCATGACGATCTTCCTCCATGATACATCTAAATGATAACACGAGTAGCCTAAAATTTCAACTTCTATTTCATCGTTCCAAAAAAGACCAATTCCACCACTTTTACCTTGACGATCAAGTATCAATTGCATAGGCTTTATCATTCCCTAAAGTACCAACTAGAGATTCGACCATCGCTCCTTAAATCTTTGTTTGAATGATGCACATGAGGGAAGGGACAAACTTCCCCGCGAATTCGCGAAGTTCTTGGATTGTCACGGCGTTGCCCACACCGCGACAGTGCCAACATAAATAACTCATTGGGTTGGGCGGCGCTCCTTGAAGGAGCCCGCCAAGTTTTTCACCAGGTTGTTTTGCCCATTCTTCTTGCCTTTTTCTGTCATGGTGCGCTCCGGGTCCCTCATGGGAGGGGGACTGACAATACCAACCCCGGTAGGGATAATTGCAAGCTCATTGCCCTTGGGATCTATAGGTTGCTCATCATGCATCGAGCTAAATTTACCCTCAGTTCGGTCCTCTCAGCCATCTTCCTAGTCTGGTCATCCATGTTCATATCAGCAAGTCCTGTGTTCGGGGTCTTCGTTATAGCCATCATTACCATAAGCGCCTCTGCCTGCATCGCGGTTGCCTCCAGCCCGACCACCTTTTCTTCCTCCGCGACGGCCATGGTTACCTCCGAGTCCCTGCCTAGTTCGCATTGTCCAGGAGGCACGGAGATCTTTAAAAACTAATGCAGACTTTGGGTGGATCCCATCCCCATGTTCTTTAAATACATGGCCTAAATGACCATAGACCGCACACCAATCGGGAAGGCGCTAATATTTCACCGTGTAGATCTGCCTCTTCATATCCAGGACTAGTGACATTGCATTCTTTAGGGGCTTATTGGCGTTGATTTTGACCCGCGCATGGTAAAAATTACCGTGAAATCATATGATGTAGTTTCTGAATACAAAACTTATCCCTCTTTTGCAACAAAAGCAGGAACTAGATGAACATATAGGCTAGGGACATCGTGGATTTGAATCCAAATATCCAGAGTATCCAGTTTGACCTTGGATATGGCTGGGTGACCCCGTTGTAGGGAGTGATGATCACAACATTACCCCTGAAGTTCCAAGGTCCCTCATGCATAAGTCTTTCCCAGTCTCCAAGATAATGAAACTGCAGGGTGTACAAATTTGGCTGAGTGGTTTGAAATCCACCTGATGCACAAGACTGCATACAGCTCGCATGTTTTTGAAGAACCAACGCTGGCTGTACGGTTTTTCAATGTGTACTCGCGCTATCGCCATCCATCTAGCGGCGTCCTGTGGAACCGCTGTTGGGTTTCGTAGTAATTTCAAAAAAATTCCTACGCACACGCAAGATCATGGTGATGCATAGCAACGAGAGGGGAGATTGTTGTCTACGTACCCTCGTAGACCGCAACGGAAGCATTGACGCAACGTAGAGGAAGTAGTCGTACGTCTTCCCGATCCGACCGATCCAAGCACCGTTACTCCGGCACCTTCGAGTTCTTAGCACATGTACAGCTCGATGACGCTCCCCGGGCTCCGATCCAGCAAAGCTTCGGGGTCGAGTTTCGTCAGCACGACGGCGTGGTGACGATGATGATGTTCTACCGACGCAGGGCATCGCCTAAGCACTACAACGGTATGACCGAGGTGGAATATGGTGGCAAGGGGGCACCGCACACGGCTAAGGAACGATCACGTGGATCAACTTGTGTGTCCTAGGGTGCCCCCTGCCCCCGTATATAAAGGAGCAAGGGGAGGCCGGCCGGCCCTTGTTGGCGCGCCAGGAGCAGTCCTCCTCCTAGTAGGAGTAGGACTCCTACTAGGAGGGGGAAGGAAAGAGAGGGAGAGGGAGAGGGAAAGAGGGGCCGCGCCCCCCTCCCTAGTCCAATTCGGACTCCCCATGGGGGGGCGCGCCACCTCCTAGGCCGCAGCCCTCTCTCTCCCCTAAGGCCCAATAAGGCCCATTACTTCCCCGGTAGGGTTTCGGTAACCCTCCGGCTCTCCTGTTTTCTCCGAAATCACCCGGAACACTTTCGGTGTCCGAATATAGCCGTCCAATATATCAATCTTTATGTCTCGACCATTTCGAGACTCCTCGTCATGTCCGTGATCACATCCGGGACTCCAAACTAACTTCGGTACATCAAAATGCATAAACTCATAATAACTGTCATCGTAACGTTAAGCGTGTGGACCCTACGGTTCGAGAACAATGTAGACATGACTGAGACAAATCTCCGGTTAATAACCAATAGCGAGACCTGGATGCCCATATTGACTTCTACATATTCTACGAAGATCTTTATCGGTCAGACCGCATAACAACATACGTTGTTCCCTTTGTCATCGATATGTTACTTGCCCGAGATTCGATCGTCGGTATCCAATACCTAGTTCAATCTCGTTACCGGCAAGTCTCTTTTACTCGTTCCGTAATACATCATCTCGCAACTAACTCATTGGTTGCAATGCTTGCAAGGCTTAAGTGATGTGCATTACCGAGAGGGCCCAGAGATACCTCTCTGACGATCGGAGTGACAAATCCTAATCTCGAAATACGTCAACCCAACATGTACCTTTGGAGACACCTGTAGAGCATCTTTATAATCACAAAGTTACGTTGTGACGTTTGGTAGCACACAAAGTGTTCCTCCGGCACACGCGAGTTGCATAATCTCATAGTCATAGGAACATGTATAAGTCATGAAGAAAGCAATAGCAACATACTAAATGATCGGGTGCTAAGCTAATGGAATGGGTCATGTCAATCAGATCATTCAACTAATGATGTGATCTCATTAATCAAATAACAACTCTTTTGTTCATGGTTAGGAAACATAACCATCTTTGATTAACGAGCTAGTCAAGTAGAGGCATACTAGTGACACTCTGTTTGCCTATGTATTCACACATGTATTATGTTTCCGGTTAATACAATTCTAGCATGAATAATAAACATTTATCATGATATAAGGAAATAAATAATAACTTTATTATTGCCTCTAGGGCATATTTCCTTCAGTCTCCCACTTGCACTAGAGTCAATAATCTAGATTACACAGTAATGATTCTAACACCCATGGAGCCATGGTGCTGATCATGTTTTGCTCGTGGAAGAGGCTTAGTCAACGGGTCTGCAACATTCAGATCCGTATGTATCTTGCAAATCTCTATGTCTCCCACCTGGACTAGATCCCGGATGGAATTGAAGCGTCTCTTGATGTGCTTGGTTCTCTTGTGAAATCTGGATTCCTTTGCCAAAGCAATTGCACTAGTATTGTCACAAAAGATTTTCATTGGACCCGATGCACTAGGTATGACACCTAGATCGGATATGAACTCCTTCATCTAGACTCCTTCGTTTGCTACTTCCGAAGCAGCTATGTACTCCGCTTCACATGTAGATCCCGCCACAACGCTTTGTTTAGAACTGCACCAACTGACAGCTCCACCGTTTAATGTAAACATGTATCCGGTTTGCGATTTAGAATCGTCCGGATCAGTGTCAAAGCTTGCATCAACGTAACCATTTACGATGAGCTCTTTGTCACCTCCATATACGAGAAACATATCCTTAGTCCTTTTCAGGTATTTCAGGATGTTCTTGACCGCTGTCAAGTGATCCACTCCTGGATTACTTTGGTACCTCCCTGCTAAACTTATAGCAAGGCACACATCAGGTCTGGTACACAGCATTGCATACATGATAGAGCCTATGGCTGAAGCATAGGGAACATCTTTCATTTTCTCTCTATCTTCTGCAGTGGTCGGGCATTGAGTCTGACTCAACTTCACACCTTGTAACACAGGCAAGAACCCATTCTTTGCTTGATCCATTTTGAACTTCTTCAAAATCTTGTCAAGGTATGTGCTTTGTGAAAGTCCAATTAAGCGTCTTGATCTATCTCTATAGATCTTTATGCCTAATATATAAGCAGCTTCACCGAGGTCTTTCATTGAAAAACTCTTATTCAAGTATCCCTTTATGCTATCCAGAAATTCTATATCATTTCCAATCAGTAATATGTCATCCACATATAATATCAGAAATGCTACAGAGCTCCCACTCACTTTCTTGTAAATACAGGCTTCTCCGAAAGTCTGTATAAAACGAAATGCTTTGATCACACTATCAAAGCGTTTATTCCAACTCCGAGAGGCTTGCACTAGTCCATAAATGGATCGGTGGAGCTTGCACACTTTGTTAGCTCCCTTTGGATCGACAAAACCTTTCGGTTGCATCATATACAACTCTTCTTCCAGAAATCCATTCAGGAATGCAGTTTTGACATCCATCTGCCAAATTTCATAATCATAAAATGCGGCAATTGCTAACATGATTCGGACAGACTTAAGCATTGCTACGGGTGAGAAGGTCTCATTGTAGTCAACCCCTTGAACTTGTCGAAAACCTTTTGCGACAAGTCGAGCTTTGTAGACAGTAACATTACCATCAGCGTCAGTCTTTTTCTTGAAGATCCATTTATTCTCAATTGCTTGCCGATCATCGGGTAAGTCAACCAAAGTCCACACTTTGTTCTCATACATGGATCCCATCTCAGATTTCATGGCTTCAAGCCATTTTGCGGAATCTGGGCTCACCATCGCTTCTTCATAGTTCGTAGGTTCATCATGATCTAGCAGCATGATTTCAAGAACAGGATTACCGTACCACTCTGGCGCGGATCTCGCTCTGGTTGATCTACGAGGTTCAGTAGTATCTTGTCCTGAAGTTTCATGATCATCATCATTAGCTTCCTCACAAATTGGTGTAGGTGTCACAGGAACTGGTTTCTGCGATGTACTACTTTCCAATAAGGGAGTAGGTATAGTTACCTCGTCAAGTTCTACTTTCCTCCCACTCACTTCTTTCGAGAGAAACTCCTTCTCTAGAAAGGATCCATTCTTAGCAACGAATGTCTTGCCTTCGGATCTGTGATAGAAGGTGTACCCAACAGTCTCCTTTGGGTATCCTATGAAGACACATTTCTCCGATTTGGGTTCGAGCTTATCAGGTTGAAGCTTTTTCACATAAGCATCGCAGCCCCAAACTTTAAGAAACGACAACTTTGGTATCTTGCCAAACCATAGTTCATAAGGCGTCGTCTCAACGGATTTTGATGGTGCCCTATTTAACGTGAATGCAGCCGTCTCTAAAGCATAACCCCAAAACGATAGCGGTAAATCAATAAGAGACATCATAGATCGCACCATATCTAGTAAAGTACGATTACAACGTTCGGACACACCATTGCACTGTGGTGTTTCGGGTGGCGTGAGTTGCGAAACTATTCCGCATTGTTTCAAATGTACACCAAACTCGTAACTCAAATATTCTCCTCCACGATCAGATCATAGAAACTTTATTTTCTTGTTACGATGATTTTCAACTTCACGCTAAAATTCTTTGAACTTTTCAAATGTTTCAGACTTGTGTTTCATTAAGTAGATATACCCATATCTGCTTAAGTCATCTGTGAAGGTGAGAAAATAACGATATCCGCCACGAGCCTCAATATTCATCGGACCACATACATCTGTATGTATGATTTCCAACAAATCTGTTGCTCTCTCCATAGTACCTGAGAACGGTGTTTTAGTCATCTTGCCCATGAGGCACGGTTCGCAAGTACCAAGTGATTCATAATCAAGTGGTTCCAAAAGTCCATCAGTATGGAGTTTCTTCATGCGCTTTATACCGATATGACCTAAACGGCAGTGCCACAAATAAGTTGCACTATCATTATCAACTCTGCATCTTTTGGCTTCAACATTATGAATATGTGTGCTACTACTATCGAGATTCATCAAAAATAGACCACTCTTCAAAGGTGCATGACCATAAAAGATATTACTCATATAAATAGAACAACCATTATTCTCTGAATTAAATGAATAACCGTCTCGCATCAAACAAGATCCAGATACAATGTTCATGCTCAACACTGGCACCAAATAACAATTATTTAGGTCTAATATTAATCCCGAAGGTAGATGTAGAGGTAGCGTGCCGACCGCGATCACATCGACTTTGGAACCGTTTCCCACGCGCATCGTCACCTCGTCCTTTGCCAGTGTTCGCTTAATCCGTAGTCCCTGTTTCGAGTTGCAAATATTAGCACCAGAACCAGTATCAAATACCCAGGTGCTACTGCAAGCTCTAGTAAGGTACACATCAATAACATGTATATCACATATACCTTTGTTCACCTTGCCATCCTTCTTATCCGCCAAATACTTGGGGCAGTTCCGCTTCCAGTGACCAGTCTGCTTGCAGTAGAAGCACTCAGTTTCAGGCTTAGGTCCAGACTTGGGTTTCTTCTCCTGAGCAGCAACTTGCTTTCCGTTCTTCTTGAAGTTCCCCTTCTTCTTCCCTTTGCCCTTTTTCTTGAAACTAGTGGTCTTGTTGACCATCAACACTTGATGCTCCTTCTTGATTTCTACCTCCGCCGCTTTCAGCATTGCGAAGAGCTCGGGAATAGTCTTATTCATCCCTTGCATATTATAGTTCATCACGAAGCTCTTGTAGCTTGGTGGCAGTGATTGGAGAATTCTGTCAATGACGCAATCATCTGAAGATTAACTCCCAATTGAATCAAGTGATTATTATACCCAAACATTTTGAGTATATGCTCACTGATAGAACCGTTCTCCTCCATCTTGCAGCTATAGAACTTATTGGAGACTTCATATCTCTCAATCCGGGCATTTGCTTGAAATATTAACTTCAACTCCTGGAACATCTCATATGCTCCATGATGTTCAAAACGTCGTTGAAGTCCCGATTCTAAGCCGTAAAGCATGGCACACTGAACTATCGAGTAGTCATCAGCTTTGCTCTGCTAGACGTTCATAACATCTGGTGTTGCTCCAGCAGCAGGCCTGGCACCCAGCGGTGCTTCCAGGACGTAATTCTTCTGTGCACCAATGAGGATAATCCTCAAGTTACGGACCCAGTCCGTGTAATTGCTACCATCATCTTTCAACTTTGCTTTCTCAAGGAACGCATTAAAATTCAACGGAACAACAGCACGGGCCATCTATCTACAATCAAACATACATAAGCAAGATACTAGCAGGTACTAAGTTCATGATAAATTTAAGTTCAATTAATCAAATTTAAAGAACTCCCACTTAGATAGACATCCCTCTAATCCTCTAAGTGATCATGTGATCCAAATCAACTAAACCATAACCAATCATCACGTGAAATGGATTAGTTTTCAATGGTGAACATCATTATGTTGATCATATCTACTATATGATTCACGCTCGACCTTTCGGTCTCCGTGTTCCGAGGCCATATCTGCATATGCTAGGCTCGTCAAGTTTAACCTGAGTATTCTACGTGTGCAAAACTGGCTTGCACCCGTTGTAGATGGACGTAGAGCTTATCACACCCGATCATCACGTGGTGTCTGGGCACGACGAACTTTGGCAACGGTGCATACTCAGGGAGAACACTTCTTGATAATTTAGTGAGAGATCATCTTATAATGCTACCGTCAATCAAAGCAAGATAAGATGCATAAAAGATAAACATCACATGCAATCAATATAAGTGATATGATATGGCCATCATCATCTTGTGCTTGTGATCTCCATCTCCGAAGCACTGTCATGATCACCATCGTCACCGGCGTGACACCTTGATCTCCATTGTAGCATCGTTGTCGTCTCGCCAATCTTATGCTTCCACGACTATCGCTACCGCTTAGTGATAAAGTAAAGCATTACAGCGCGATTGCATTGCATACAATAAAGCGACAACCATATGGCTCCTGCCAGTTGCCGATAACTCGGTTACAAAACATGATCATCTCATACAATAAAATTTAGCATCATGTCTTGACCATATCACATCACAACATGCCCTGCAAAAACAAGTTAGACGTCCTCTACTTTGTTGTTGCAAGTTTTACGTGGCTGCTACGGGCTTAAGCAAGAACCAATCTCTCCTACGCATCAAAACCACAACGATAGTTTGTCAATTTGACTCCGTTTTAACCTTCGCAAGGACCGGGCGTAGCCACACTCGGTTCAACTAAAGTTGGAGAGACTGTCGCCCGCAAGCCACCTATGTGCAAAGCATGTCGGGAGAACCGGTCTCGCGTAAGCGTACGCGTAATGTCGGTCTGGGTCGCCTCGTCCAACAATACCGCCGAACCAAAGTATGACATGCTAGTAGGCAGTATGACTTATATCGCCCACAACTCACTTGTGTTCTACTCGTGCATATAACATCAAACCATAAAACCTAGGCTCGGATGCCACTGTTGGGTTTCGTAGTAATTTCAAAAAAAATTCCTACGCACACGCAAGATCATGGTGATGCATAGCAACGAGAGGGGAGATTGTTGTCTACGTACCATCATAGACCGCAACGGAAGCGTTGACGCAACGTAGAGGAAGTAGTCGTATGTCTTCCCGGTCCGACCGATCCAAGCACCGTTACTCCGGCACCTCCGAGTTCTTAGCACACGTACAGCTCGATGATGCTCCCCGGGCTCCGATCCAGCAAAGCTTCTGGGACGAGTTTCCTCAGCACGACGACGTGGTGACGATGATGATGTTCTACCTGTTGGGGAACGTAGCAGAAATTCAAAATTTTCCTACGTGTCACCAAGATCTATCTATGGAGAAACTAGCAATGAGGGGAAGGAGAGTGCATCTACATACCCTTGTAGATCGCTATGCGGAAGCATTCAAGAGAACGGGGTTGAAGGAGTCGTACTCGTCGTGATCCAAATCACCGGAGATCCTAGTGCCAAACGGACGGCACCTCCGCGTTCAACACACGTACAGCCCGGTGACGTCTCCCATGCCTTGATCCAGCAAGGAGAGAGGGAGAGGTTGAGGAAGACTCCATCCAGCAGTAGAACAATGGCGTGGTGGTGGTGGAGGAGCGTGGTACTCCAGCAGGGCTTCGCCAAGCACCGCAAGATATGAGGAGAAAGAGAGGTAGGGCTGCACCAACAGGGAGACGGACTCGTGTGTATTGGGCAGCCCATACCTCAACTATATATAGGGGAAGGGGAGGGGCTGCGCCCCCACCTAGGGTTCCCTCCCTAGGGGTGGCGGCAGCCCCCTAGATCCCATCTAGGGGCGGCCAAGGGGAGGGGATAGGGGGAGGCGCACCAGGGTGGGCCTTAGGGCCCATCTTCCCTAGGGTTTGCCCCCTTTCCCACTCCCTTGCGCCTTGGGCCTTGGTGGGGGGGGCGCACCAGCCCACCTGGGGCTGGTCCCCTCCCACACTTGGCCCATGCAGCCCTCCGGGGCTTGTGGCCCCACTTGGTGGACCCCCGGGACCCTCCCGGTAGTCCCGGTACGTTACCGATAAAACCCGAAACTTTTCCGGTGACCAAAACAGGACTTCCCATATATAAATCTTTACCTCCGGACCATTCCGGAACTCCTCATGACGTCTGTGATCTCATCCGGGACTCCGAACAACATTCGGTAACCACATACAAACTTCCTTTATAACCCTAGCGTCATCGAACCTTAAGTGTGTAGACCCTACGGGTTCGGGAACCATGCAGACATGACCGAGACGTTCTCCGGTCAATAACCAACAGCGGGATCTGGATACCCATGTTGGCTCCCACATGCTCCACGATGATCTCATCGGATGAACCACGATGTCAAGGACTTTAATCAATCCCGTATACAATTCCCTTTGTCTAGCGGTACGATACTTGCCCGAGATTCGATCGTCGGTATCCCGATACCTTGTTCAATCTCGTTACCGGCAAGTCTCTTAACTCTTTCCGTAACACATCATCCCGTGATCAACTCCTTGATCACATTGTGCACATTATGATGATGTCCTACCGAGTGGGCCCAGAGATACCTCTCCGTCACACGGAGTGAAAAATCCCAGTCTTGATTCGTGCCAACCCAACAGACACTTTCGGAGATACCTGTAGTGTACCTTTATAGCCACCCAGTTACGTTGTGACGTTTGGCACACCCAAAGTATTCCTACGGTATCCGGGAGTCGCACAATCTCATGGTCTAAGGAAATGATACTTGACATTAGAAAAGCTTTAGCATACGAACTACATGATCTTGTGCTAGGCTTAGGATTGGGTCTTGTCCATCACATCATTCTCCTAATGATGTGATCCCGTTATCAACGACATCCAATGTCCATGGTCAGGAAACCGTAACCATCTATTGATCAATGAGCTAGTCAACTAGAGGCTTACTAGGGACATGGTGTTGTCTATGTATCCACACATGTATCTGAGTTTCCTATCAATACAATTCTAGCATGGATAATAAACGATTATCATGAACAAGGAAATATAATAATAACCAATTTATTATTGCTTCTAGGGCATATTTCCAACAGTCTCCCACTTGCACTAGAGTCAATAATCCAGTTCACATCGCTATGTGACTAACACTCAAGGTCACATCCCCATGTGACTAATACCCAAAGAGTTTAGGGTTTGATCATGTTATGCTTGTGAGAGAGGTTATAGTCAACGAGTCTGAACCTTTCAGATCCGTGTGTGCTTTACAAATCTCTATGTCATCTCCTAGATGCAGCTACCATGTTCTATTTGGAGCTATTCCAAATAACTGTTCTACTATATGAATCCAGTTTACTACTCAGATTAATCTGGATTAGTGTCAAAGTTTGCATCGGCGTAACCCTTTACGACGAACTCTTTTACCACCTCCATAATCGAGAAAATTCCTTAGTCCACTAGTTACTAAGGATAACTTTGACCGCTGTCCTGTGATCCATTCTTGGATCACTCTTGTACCCCTTGACTGACTCATGGCAAGGCACATTTCAGGTGCGGTACACAGCATAGCATACTGTAGAGCCTTATGTCTTAAGCATAGGGGACGACCTTCGTCCTTTCTCTCTATTCTGCCGTGGTCGAGCTTTAAGTCTTAACTTCATACCTTACAACTCAGGCAAGAACTCCTTCTTTGACTGATCCATCTTGAACACCTTCAAGATCATGTCAAGGTATGTGCTCATTTGAAAGTACCATTAAGCATTTTGATCTATCCTTATAGATCTCGATGCTCAATGTTCAAGTAGCTTAATCCAGGCTTTCCATTGAAAAACACTTTCCAAATAACCCTATATGCTTTCCAGAAATTCTACGTCATTTCTGATCAACAATACGTCAACAACATATATTCATCAGAAATTCTATAGTGCTCCCACTCACTTCTTTGGAAATACAAGTTTCTCATAAACTTTGTATACACCCAAAATCTTTGATCATCTCATCAAAGCATACATTCCAACTCCGAGATGCTTACTCCAGTCCTTAGAAGGATTGCTGGAGCTTTGCATACTTATTAGCATCTTTCAGGATTGACTAAACCTTCCGGTTGTATCACATACAACCTTTCCTCGAGAAAATCGTCGAGGAAACAATGTTTTGACATCCTATCTGCAACATTTCATAAATAATGTAGTAATCGCTAATATAATTCCAACAGACTCTTAGCATCGCTACGAGTGAGAAAGTCTCACCATAGTCAACTCCTTGAACTTGTCGGGAAACTTCTTAACGACAAGTCGAGCTTTCTTAATGGTGATACTTACCATCATTGTCCGTCTTCCTTTTAAAATCCATATGTACCTAACAGCCTTACGACCATCAAGTAGTTCTTCCAAAGTCTACACTTTGTCTTCATATATGGATCCTCTCTCGGATTATATGGCCTCGAGTCATTTATCGGAATCCGGGCCCACCATCGCTTCTCCATAGCTCGTAGGTTTATTGTTGTCTAGCAACATAACTTCCAAGACAGGATTACGTACCACTCTGAAGTAGCACGCATCCTTGTCATCCCACGAGGTTGGGTAGTGACTTGATCTGAAGTTTCATGATCACTATCATAAGCTTCCACTTCAATTGGTGTAGGTGCCACAGGAACAACTCCCTGTGCCCTGCCACACACTAGTTGAAGAGACGGTTCAATAACCTCATCAAGTCTCCACCATCCTCCCACTCAATTCTTTCGAGAGAAACTTTTCATCGAGAAAGGACCCGATTCTAGAAACAATCCCTTATTGCTTTCGGATCTGAGACAGGAGGTATACCCAACTGTTTTGGGTGTCCTATGAAGATGCATTTATCCACTTTGGGTTCGAGCTTATCAGCCTGAAACTTTTTCACATAAGCGTCGCAGCCCCAAACTTTTAAGAAATGACAGCTTAGGTTTCTCTAAACCATAGTTCATACGGTGTCATCTCATCGGAATTACGTGGTGCCCTATTTAAAGTGAATGTGGTTGTCTCTAATGCCTAACCCATAAACTATTGTGGTAATTCGATAAGAGACATCATGGTATGCATCATATCCAATAGGGTGCAGTTATGATGTTCGGACACACCATCACACTATGGTGTTCCAGGCTGTATTAGTTGTGAAACAATTTCCACGATGTCTTAATTCTGTGCCAAACTTGTAATTCAGATATTCATCTCTATGATCATATCATAAATATTTTATCCTCTTGTCACGACGATCTTTCAACTTCACCCTGAAATTACTTGAACCTTTCAATAATTCAGACTCGTGATTCATCAAGTAAATATACTCAACATCTACTCAAATCATCTGTGAAGTAAGAACATAACGATATCCACTACACGCCTCGGCACTCATTGGACTGCACACATCAAAATGTATTACTTCCAGCAAGTTGCTTTCTGGTTCCATTTTACTGAAACCGAGGCTTTCAGTCATCTTGCCCATGTGGTATGATTTGCATGTCTCAAGTGATCCAAAATCAAGTGAGTCCAAATGGTCCATTTGCATGGAGTTTCTTTATGTATATACACCAATAGACATGGTTCGCATGTCTCAAACTTTTCAAAAATGAGTGAGTCCAAAGATCCATCAACATGGAGCTTCTTCATGCGTTTTATACCGATATGACTTAAGTGGCAGTGCCACAAGTAGGTGGTACTATCATTACTATCTTATATCTTTTGGCATGAACATGTGTATCACTACGATCGAGATTCAATAAACCATTCATTTTAGGTGCAAGACCATTGAAGGTATTATTCAAATAAACAGAGTAACCATTATTCTCCTTAAATGAATAACCGTATTGCGATAGAAATAATCCAATCACGTCTATGCTCAACGCAAACACCAAATAAAAATTATTTAGGTTTAACACCAATCTCGATGGTAGAGGGAGCGTGCGATGCTTGATCATATCAACATTGGAAAAATTTCCAACACATATCGTCAGCTCACCTTTAGCTAGTCTCCGTTTATTCCGTAGCTTTTATTTCGAGTTACTAACACTTAGCAACCGAACCGGTATCTAATACCCTGGTGCTACTAGGAGTACTAGTAAAGTACACATCAACACAATGTATATCCAATATACTTCTATCGACCTTGCCAGCCTTCTCATCTACCAAGTATCTAGGGTAATTCTGCTCCAGTGGTTGTTCCCCTTATTACAGAAGCACTTAGTCTCGGGTTTGGGTTCAACCTTGGGTTTCTTCACTAGAGCAGCAGCTGAATTGCCGTTTCATGAAGTATCCCTTCTTGCCCTTGCCCTTCTTGAAACTAGTGGTTTCACCGACCATCAACAATTGATGCTCCTTCTTGATTTCTACTTTTGTGGTGTCAAACATCGCGAATATCTCAAGGATCATCATATATGTCCCTGATATATTATAGTTCATCACGAAGCTCTAGCAGCTTGGTGGTAATGACTTCGGAGAAACATCACTATCTTATCTGGAAGATCAACTCCCACTTGATTCAAATGATTGTTGTACTCAGACAATCTGAGCACAAGCTCAACAATTGAGCTTTTCTCCCTTAGTTTGCAGGCTAAGAAAATCGTCGGAGGTCTTATACCTCTTGACGTGGGCACGAGCCTGAAATCCCAATTTCAGCCCTCAAAACATCTCATATGTTTCGCGACGTTTCAAAACGTCTTCGGTGCCTCAATTCTAAACCGTTTAACTGAACTATCACGTAGTTATCAAAACGTGTATGTCAGATGTTCGCAACATCCACAGACAACGTTCGAGGTTTAGCACACTGAGCGGTGCATTAAGGACATAAGCCTTCTATGAAGCAATGAGGACAATCCTCAATTTACGGACCTAGTCCGCATAATTGCTACTATCAACTTTCAACTAAATTTTATCTAGGAACATAACTAAACAGTAGAACTGAAGCGCGAGCTACGACATAATTTGCGAAGACCTTTTGACTATGTTCAGGATAATTAAGTTCATCTTATGAACTCCCACTCAGATAGACATCCCTCTAGTCATCTAAGTGATTACATGATCCGATTCAACTAGGCCGTGTCCGATCATCACGTGAGACGGACTAGTCAACATCGGTGAACATCTTCATGTTGATCGTATCTACCATACGACTCATGCTCGACCTTTCGGTCTCTTGTGTTCCGAGGCCATGTCTGTACGTGCTAGGCTCGTCAAGTCAACCTAAGTGTTTTGCATGTGTTCCGAGGCCATGTCTGTACATGCTAGGCTCGTCAACACCCGTTGTATTCGAACGTAAGAATCTATCACACCCGATCATCACGTGGTGCTTCGAAACGACGAACTTTCGCAATGGTGCATAGTTAGGGGGAACACTTTCTTGAAATTTTAATGAGGGATCATCTTATTTACTACCTTCGTTCTAAGCAAATAAGATGTATAAACATGATAAACATCACATGCAATCAAATAGTGACATGATATGGCCAATATCATATTGCTCCTTTTGATCTCCATCTTCGGGGCTCCATGATCATCATCGTCACCGACATGACACCATGATATCCATCATCATGATCTCCATCATCGTGTCTTCATGAAGTTGTCTCGCCAACTATTACTTCTACTACTACAGCTAACGGTTAGCAATAAAGTAAAGTAATTACATGACGTTTATGCAGGTCATAAATAAATTAAGACAACTCCTATGGCTCCTGCCGGTTGTCATACTCATCGACATGCAAGTCGTGATTCCTATTACAAGAACATGATCATCTCATACATCACATATATCATTCATCACATCCTTTGGCCATATCACATCACATAGCATACCCTGCAAAAACAAGTTAGACGTCCTCTAATTGTTGTTTGCATGTTTTACGTGGCTACTATGGGTTTCTAGCAAGAACATTTCTTACCTACGCAAAACCACAACGTGATATGCCAATTGCTATTTACCCTTCATAAGGACCCTTTTCATCGAATCCGATCCGACTAAAGTGGGAGAGACAGACACCCGCCAGCCACCTTATGCAACTAGTGCATGTTAGTCGGTGGAACCGGTCTCACGTAAGCGTACGTGTAAGGTTGGTCCGGGCCGCTTCATCCCACAATGCCGCCGAATCAAGATTGGACTAGTAACGGTAAGCATATTGAACAAAATCAACGCCCACAACTACTTTGTGTTCTACTCGTGCATAGAATCTACGCAATAGACCTAGCTCATGATGCCACTGTTGGGGAACGTAGCAGAAATTCAAAATTTTCCTACGTGTCACCAAGATCTATCTATGGAGAAACCAGCAACGAGGGGGAGGAGAGTGCATCTACATACCCTTGTAGATCGCTATGCAGAAGCATTCAAGAGAACGGGGTTGAAGGAGTCGTACTCGTCGTGATCCAAATCACCGGAGATCCTAGTGCCGAACGGACTGCACCTCCGCGTTCAACACACGTACAGCCCGGTGACGTCTCCCATGCCCTGATCTAGCAAGGAGAGAGGGAGAGGTTGAGGAAGACTCCATCCAGCAGCAGCACAACGGCGTGGTAGTGGTGGAGGAGCGTGGTACTCCAGCAGGGCTTCGCCAAGCACCGCAAGATATGAGGAGAAAGAGAGGTAGGGCTGCACCAACAGGGAGAGGAACTCGTGTGTATTGGGCAGCCCATACCTCAACTATATATAGGGGAAGGGGAGGGGCTGCGCCCCCACCTAGGGTTCCCTCCCTAGGGGTGGCGGCAGCCCCCTAGATCCCATCTAGGGGCGGCCAAGGGGAGGGGAGAGGGGGAGGCGCACCAGGGTGGGCCTTAGGGCCCATCTTCCCTAGGGTTTGCCCCCTT
>NC_041388.1:25940118-26037108 GCF_002162155.2 Triticum dicoccoides
CCCACCTGGGGCTGGTCCCCTCCCACACTTGGCCCATGCAGCCCTCCGGGGCTTGTGGCCCCACTTGGTGGACCCCCGGGACCCTCCCAGTGGTCCCGATACGTTACCGATAAAACCCGAAACTTTTCCGGTGACCAAAACAGGACTTCCCATATATAAATCTTTACCTCCGGACCATTCCGGAACTCCTCGTGACGTCCGTGATCTCATCTGGGACTCCGAACAACATTCGGTAACCACATACAAACTTCCTTTATAACCCTAGCGTCATCGAACCTTAAGTGTGTAGACCCTACGGGTTCGGGAACCATGCAGACATGACCGAGACGTTCTCCGGTCAATAACCAACAGCGGGATCTGGATACCCATGTTGGCTCCCACATGCTCCACGATGATCTCATTGGATGAACCACGATGTCAAGGACTTTAATCAATCCCGTATACAATTTCCTTTGTCTAGCGGTACGATACTTGCCCGAGATTCGATCGTCGGTATCCCGATACCTTGTTCAATCTCGTTACTGGCAAGCCTATTTACTCGTTCCGTAACACATCATCCCGTGATCAACTCCTTGATCATATTGTGAACATTATGATGATGTCCTACCGAGTGGGCCTAGAGATACCTCTCCGTCACACGGAGTGACAAATCCCAGTCTCGATTCGTGCCAACCCAACAGACACTTTCGGAGATACCTGTAGTGTACCTTTATAGCCACCCAGTTACGTTGTGACGTTTGGCACACCCAAAGTATTCCTACGGTATTCGGGAGTCGCACAATCTCATGGTCTAAGGAAATGATACTTGACATTAGAAAAGCTTTAGCATACGAACTACATGATCTTGTGCTAGGCTTAGGATTGGGTCTTGTCCATCACATCATTCTCCTAATGATGTGATCCCGTTATCAACGACATCCAATGTCCATGGTCAGGAAACCGTAACCATCTATTGATCAACGAGCTAGTCAACTAGAGGCTTACTAGGGACATGGTGTTGTCTATGTATCCACACATGTATCTGAGTTTCCTATCAATACAATTCTAGCATGGATAATAAACGATTATCATGAACAAGGAAATATAATAATAACCAATTTATTATTGCCTCTAGGGCAAATTTCCAACACTACCGACGCAGGGCTTCACCTAAGCACTACAACGGTATGACCGAGGTGGAATATGGTGGCAAGGGGGCACCGCACACGGCTAAGGAACGATCACGTGGATCAACTTGTGTGTCCTAGGGTGCCCCCTGCCCCCGTATATAAAGGAGCAAGGGGAGGCCGGCCGGCCCTTGTTGGCGCGCCAGGAGGAGTCCTCCTCCTAGTAGGAGTAGGACTCCTACTAGGAGGGGGAAGGAAAGAGAGGGAGAGGGAGAGGGAAAGAGGGGCCGCGCCCCTCCTCCCTAGTCCAATTCGGACTCCCCATGGGGGGGGGGGCGCCACCTCCTAGGCTGCAGCCCTCTCTCTCCCCTAAGGCCCAATAAGGCCCATTACTTCCCCGGTAGGGTTCCGGTAACCCTCCGGCTCTCTGGTTTTCTCCGAAATCACCCGGAACACTTCCGGTGTCCGAATATAGCCGTCCAATATATCAATCTTTATGTCTCGACCATTTCGAGACTCCTCGTCATGTCCGTGATCACATCCGGGACTCCGAACTAACTTCGGTACATCAAAATGCATAAACTCATAATAATTGTCATCGTAACGTTAAGCGTGCGGACCCTACAGTTCAAGAACAATGTAGACATGACTGAGAAAAATCTCCGGTCAATAACCAATAGCGGGACCCGGATGCCCATATTGGCTCCTACATATTCTACGAAGATCTTTATCGGTCAGACTGCATAACAACATACGTTGTTCCCTTTGTCATCGGTATGTTACTTGCCCGAGATTCGATCGTCGGTATCCAATACCTAGTTCAATCTCGTTACCGGCAAGTCTCTTTTACTCGTTCCGTAATACATCATCTCGCAACTAACTCATTGGTTGCAATGCTTGCAAGGCTTATGTGATGTGCATTACCGAGAGGGCCCAGAGATACCTCTCCGACAATCGGAGTGACAAATCCTAATCTCGAAATACGCCAACCCAACATCTACCTTTGGAGACACCTGTAGAGCACCTTTATAATCACCCATTTACGTTGTGACGTTTGGTAGCACACAAAGTGTTCCTCCGGCAAACGGGAGTTGCATAATCTCATAGTCATAGGAACATGTATAAGTCATGAAGAAAGCAATAGCAACATACTAAACGATCGGGTGCTAAGCTAATGGAATGTGTCATGCCAATCAGATCATTCAACTAATGATGTGATCTCGTTAATCAAATAACAACTCTTTTGTTCATGGTTAGGAAACATAACCATCTTTGATTAACGAGCTAGTCAAGTAAAGGCATACTAGTGACACTCTGTTTGTCTATGTATTCACACATGTATTATGTTTCCGGTTAATACAATTCTAGCATGAATAGTAAACATTTATCATGATATAAGGAAATAAATAATAACTTTATTATTGCCTCTAGGGCATATTTCCTTCAACCGCGTCTTCATCTACGACCACATCATGCATATTCTCCTCCCGAAGGCCCAATTCGGCCATCAAACTCTCGATCTCCGTTGCGGGCGAAGGACAGCCGGCAGACGTCAGACCGCCTCTAATTTCCGCAGCCATCAACCTAAATCCTAACCTGAAACTTGCAGAAAGCACCTGGTATGAACGAACGGGGAGACCTAACCCGATCTGCCCGATACGGAAAAGCTCAAATCAAGGTCGGACAGTGATGCAAACATGCCTCTTGGATCAGCCTGAGTCCGTGGATCGGATCGGAGGGAAGGAAGAAGCTACAATCTCAACGGCGACTTGATTAATGCCAAGAGGATAAAACCCTCGCGAGAGGGAACTCCTTTTTCAATAGGTATGTATATGGCTTGGACTTGCACCGTACTACAAGAAAAATTAGGCTTCACATGTCATACGCATAGCTGATTCGAAACCAGCACAATTTTGTCTTATATCTAAACTAGTAAATGTGTGCGTGCAATGCACGTTAATATTAGGTAATATATTAATTACATGTAAATATTAAGTAAAATATTATTTGCGTATTAATTATGTGATCAGAATTGGCAATAATATTTGGTATAATATTAAATGCACAGTAAACCTTTTGAGCGCTCACCATTGAAACAACCTGAGTCGTTGGATTGATTTGATTTGATGGCTGGGATTTGTTGGATCTACCCCTTTAGATATTTTTATATTGGTATAGATATAGATATAAATAAGTAATACAAGGCTTTCAAAGCATATAACCATCAAACTTAAAATAAGAACAAGGCAAGAAACGACATATCACACCTTCGTTTACAAGTAACACAATTAGAATGAATTGAAAGAAGCACCCACACACCAAACATGGTTGGCTCCCAAGACCAAGAGTCAATAATCTTGAAACAAGGATTAGCACAACCTACACTACCATTCTACCTACTCAATCAGTTGACAATGTGAAACAATGAACAGGAGCAATGTCTATCTATCTACTCAATTTAATACTCAATCAGCAGGAGTATTTTTTTTCCCGATTGATTAGCCAACCACCCACAGACGAAGCACACCTACTCGCTGGTAGTTCTGAGGCAGCCATTTAAACCCGGACGCAGAAAAAAAAATCAAATCAAATAGTAAAGTTAATTTACAGGTCCGGAAAGTCGCTGAAGAACCTCATCATCATCCCCGGCGAGGGCACGGTGGGCGTGGCGAGCAGCAGGCCGCCGGGGCTCGATGCGAAGGGCGGCGCGTCGCGGGCGCCGGCGGAGGCGAGGAACGGGCTCAGGTCGTTGAGCCAGGACAGGGAGCCGGTGTCGAAGGGCAGCGGCGAGAACAGCCCCACCGAGGCCGCCGCCGGCAGCGCCGACGGCACGGGCGAGAGGATCCCGGGCCGTCCCGAGCCGAGGACCTCGGCGAAGCCATCCAGATCCAGCCAGGAGCCGGCGTACGGCGCGGGCCCTGGCGGCAGCGGCCGGACGGACCTCTCGATGGCGGCGTACCTCGCTGCCGGCGAGAAAAGTGATTCCTGCGGCTGAAACTGCGGCGGCACGGCAGAGGGCTCCGCCGCCGCCTCGGTAGAGTTAGAGTACTGGGCCGGCGCGCCCGGGCCGGTGAGGCGCTGGACGAGCGCCAGGAACTCGCCGGGCTGGGTGTGGATGACCTTGGGCGAGGCGTCGTAGATGATGACCGGCGCCCGCGGCTGCTGCGCCTGCGGCTGCGGCTGAGCTCGCTGGTGGCGGTGGTTGGGGGCTTGCTGCCGGGCTCCGTAAGGCAGCGGCACGACGGGCGGCTTCCTGACCTTGTGGGAGTCCTTGCTGACGGACAGCCGCGGGGGGCGCGGGCCCTGCAGCTGCAGCTGCCTGCTGCGTGGTGACTGACGGTCCTCCGACGACGACGCGTCCATGGATCGCTCGCAGCGGGAGGAGGAGGAAGAAGAGTAGCCGACAGAATGGGGAAGGAAGAAGACGAGTGTGCTTTGGTTTCTAGCTGTGGACGGACGCTGCCAAGAAATCAACGGGAGCAGCAGGAAGCCACGGCCCACGGGGCAAGGTGGTTGTTGACCTGAACAGCCAAGGAAAAGTCGTGTGTGCTTCCCAAAGATTATAGTAGGCGCTAGCCGTCGGCTAACCGATGAGAGTACCGGCCGATCACCTCCCACCATACGATAGTTGTTGGTGACTGTTGGATCAGGCCCCGTACCTAAAGAGATGCCTAGAAAAATTAACCGAATGTTTCTGAGACACCAGTGCATATTTCTACAGTAGAGGTGTCTAATTAAGTATCTACCTCTATAATAAGCACCGGTGCTTAGTGCATGTCTCTGATTGAGTTCACGATGGAGATCTCCCCTACCTAGGGGATTGTTTCTTTTTCCCGTCGATCTTCGTCAGTGGTGAGATGTTCGATCTGGCTGGCCATCCTTCCAGATTATGATCATTCGTTTCCTCGTTCCCAGTTTGAGATCGAGTTTCCCCTCCCCCGGGCAGGGTTTTCTTTCCTCTCGTCGCTGGAGGCAGCGTTGAGTTTTTTCTTCACCCCTTGTTCCAATTTCTTCCCTTTGGCTACGTTTGGGCTGATCATGGGGTGTGCTAGACCTACTTCCTGGCCTCGGCTTACCATGTGAGGTGTTCGATATTGTTGGGTTTCTACTCTCGTCGTCCCCGGTGACGTTTGAGTTTCATCGTTTTTGTTCTTCTGGTGGTGCGTTCCTGCAAGAGGGCATTGAAGATTGTAAGTTTGAATTGTCGAGGATGTGGATGCTCGTGGCGGTTCGAGTGCTCTTGGGGATCCAAGGTCGTGTGAGACCAGATGTGTTGTTTCTATCTGAAACACATCTATCTAAAGCTAAGACGAAAAAACTAAAAAGATGGTTAGGTTTTGCGGAGATGAAGATGTCGGAAAGCAGCGAGAGAAGTGGTGGCTTACTGAGGTTTTGGCAGTCTAGTCTGGGTGTCACGTCTTCTGAGGCACACACCAATTTCATTGACATTCGTATCAAAGAATGAAATGAAGAGGGATGGTGCTTTGCTAATATCTATGATGAGCCGAGCCGTCAACGGAAGCACTTGACCAGATTCTCAAAAAAACACTTGACCAGGGACTATACCTGTCCATCCGTTGGGCCGGGCCTACCAAAGCCCGATGCAAAAAGCTAGGCCCGAGCCCGGCCAGCCGTTAGGCCTAAAAATCAGACGCCCAAACCCAGCCCATCGCGCAAAAAACCCATCAGGCCTCAGGCCAGGCCTCTTCCTTAAATTACAAATACGACGGGCATGAGCCCGACCTGGCCCAGCCATCAGGCTCAAAATGTAGGCCTAGGCCCAGCCCGTGGGCAAGGTCGGGGTAGGCCGGGTTGGGTTTTTTCGGCCCGTCCGGGCTGGGCTGCCCATGGCCAGGTATACCAAGGACTATGTATGTGAATTGCATGCAAAGTCTGATCTGCCGTGGATAATGTCCGGCGACTTTAATGAAATACTTTATGGCCATGAAAAAGAAGGCGGTGCTGTACGCCCCCAACGATGCATACACCAATTCAGTGATGACTGGCCTTGAGGACCTGGGTTGCACGGGAGACGAATTTACTCGGCGAAGAGGACGCATACGTGAGCACTTAGATCGCGCAGTTGGCAATATGAGTATATGACATGGGCTGACTTGTTTCCTTGCCATGGAGTGATCAACGAAGCTTTTGACAAATCAGACCACCGGCCAGTGTTAGTGGACACCGATCACCAACAAGGCAGGCGAGGGGTCCTGCTGAACCGCGACGTTTCGAAGCGAAATGGCTCGCGGAAGAGGACGTAGAAACAATTGTGCAAGTAGCATGGGATTCCGGAAAGATGCATGACACCGCGTCATTTGTCACACTGCGCGCGGGAATGCATGGTGAGTGAATTACAAAAAATATCGACATTGAAGACTAGGGTTACAGAAATCACACTTCTACGAAGTTATGTCAAAAAATCACTAATTCTGAGTCTAATTTTTTGCAAACAACACTAGTCATCCGCTTTGCTTGCTTTTAGCATAATTATGATAGGTGGGTCCCGCACATCAGGAGCCAGGTTGGCAAAAAAACGCCACCTAGATGTGTTGACTAGTCTTCCCCTTCTTCTCCAACTCTCTTTCTTTCTCTACAGATCACGACGCCGCCACCACCGCCGCCCGGGATCCAGCTCCACAGCGCCCCCTTCCTCCCTCCTCTCTCTTTCCCCAAACGGTGACAACTTGCGGCCGCCCACCTCGCCCTGCAACCTCACTACCGACCCGCCAGCCGCCATGTGCTGCACAGGTGCACGGGCGCGAGCAGCCGCGGCGGCGGCCATGCACGGTCGTGAGCGGGAGGTGCACGGGCGCGAGCAGCCGTGGCGGCAGCCACACACGGGTGCGAGCGGGGAGGCGCACGGACGTGCACCGGAGCAACAAGAGGCGCACGGGCGCGAGCAGGGAGGAAGCTGGGCACGCCCCGGAGCAAGCAGCGGCGGCGGAGCTCCTGCACCGGTGGATCCTGTCCCTTCAGCATCTCGTTGTCGTCTGCCGGAGTCCACAGCAGCCGCCGCCCGTCAGAACCGTCGCTGCATCCCGATCCAGAGGAAGGTGCGGTCGTGGGGAGCTCGGCTTGGGGTGACTTTTTAGAGAGAGGGATAGAGGGGATACTAGTCAAAGGCCTATGTGGCATAAAATGTTGCCACATCACCCTGTCCAGCGGGACCTATCTGTCATAATCGTGCTTAAAACAGTCTAACTGGTCAACAAGTATTTTTTGCAAGATATTAGTCTCAGAATTAATGATTTTTGACACAATTCCGTAGAAGTGTGGTTTGTGCAAACCTAGCCTTTAATGCGGATGTTTTTTGCAATTCACTCGTGCATGATTTTCGTCACGCTGTCGGGTTCTTCTTTGCCTACTTCGAGCACCGCCGCCGCGCTTCTATCGGCGACCGACGTGGCCCCATGGGTTGTCTCTGCTTTCGTCGACTACATTGCCGTCCACCTCTTCGTCTACGTTCAACACCAGCCCATGCAGGTGCAGTTCAGAGCAGCCACTGGACAGTGCAAAAGGAATTTTATCAAGAACCTTAAAAATGAGTCAGGTGCTTGGGTGCAAGACCAGGAGCTTGAATCACATGTGGCGAACTATTTTTCTTTTTTTTATTGCTGAAGTTCTTGCTCCTGATCATGCTATGATTGATAAGGTCAAGCCACGTGTTAGTGTTACTCATGATATGAATGAATAGTTGAATAAACCATATACAAAAAAGGAAGTGAAGAATGTTATGTTTAACACTAGGGACCTGAAAGCCCCAAGCCCGGATGGCCTACATGCTATTTTTTACAAGAGATTCTAGCATATTATTGGGAAGGGCCTAGTTGATGATGTTTTGTTGGCTGTAAACTCAAGGAAAATTCTAGAAAGGTGGAATAACACCACTATTGTGCTCATCCCATAGGTTGAAAATCCATAGGTCATTACTCAGTTTGGACCGGTCAGCCTATGCAATGTGGCGTATAAGGTAATTTCTAAGGTGCTGATAAACCATCTCAATTTTTTGTTAACAGAGATTATTTCGCCAAATCAAAGCACTTTTATATCGGGGCACCTTATTATGGATAATTTCTAGGTGGCTTTCAAATGTTACCATGCTATAAAAAAGAAGAGTACAAGCAAGTATGAAACTTGTGCAGTAAATCTTGAGATGCACGAGGCCTATGATAGGGTGGAATGGAATTTTTTGGAATGGGTCCTTCTGCGATTTGGGTCTATTACCTCTTTTGGGTGGCCTTGATACCAAGTATGGATAAATAACTCCATTACTGATTATTTTTCTCCAACTAGGGGCCTCCGTCAAGGCGATCCCCTATCACCCTATTTATTTCTTCTTTGTGTTGAAGGGCTCTCAAGTCCGATGACACATGAGGAGGAAGAGGGTAACCTGGCGGGGGTGAATTTCTGCCGAAACGCACCATCGATGTGCCACCTACCCTTCGCAGACGATTCCCTGATACTTATAGGGCGTACGCCACAAATGCGGCTAGCCTTAGGCACGCCTTGGATGATTACTGTGCAGCTTCTAGTCAGTTGGTGAGTGATGCCAAATCGAGTATCTTTTTCAGTCCTTGCACCCCTATGGAGACCAGGGCCAAGATATGCACATCACTTAATATTATGGCCGAAATAATGCCAGACAAGTACTTTGGGCTCCACCCTATAGTTGGTGTTGATAGAATGGATTGTTTTCAGCACCTAATTGACAGGGTCCTCAGTAGGATCCGAGGATGGAAAAAGAAATTGTTATCTATTAAGGGTAAAGAAATTCTATTGAAAGCTGTTGTGCAAGCCATTCCTTCATATGCCATGTCTATTTTTAAGCTTCCCAAACAAGTATGCAATGGGATACCATCTACTATGTCCCAGTACTAGTGGGGACATGAAGATCATAAGAAGCATATGCACTGGTTTGCTTGGTGGAAGATGTGTGTCCCCAAAAACAGAGGAGATATGGGATTCGGAGACTTACAGTATTTTAATATGGCTATGCTAGCTGAGTGGTGATGGAGATTGTTCTCATAGTATGAATCTCTCTGTGCCAAGGTCTTGAGAGCTAAGTACTTCCCAGATGGAGATATTTTAAACTACAAAAGGGAAGTTCTGTGGGCAGGAATTCAGATTTTTAAGAGAGGGCACATTTGGAGGGTCTGTGACGGCTCCCAAATAAGCATATGGGATGACCCCTGGTCTCGAGTACCCCAAATAGGGAAATCATGACTGGGCGAGCAAATATTGTTATCACTAAGGTCTTTGAACTTATTGATGCCGAGTCCAGAACATGGGACGAACAATTCATCAGAGATTTATTTTGGCCCATTGATGTAGAACGTATACTCAAAATCCCTTTGGCAATTGGTATGAGGGAAGACTTTGTGTCGTAGCACGTTAACAAGAATGGAACTTTTTCTGTGAGGTTCGTATATCACGTAGAATCGAATCACCAACGTGGACGAAGTTGAGGCAAAAAACTCTGATTCCTCAAGTACTACTCCAGTGTGGGGGATCATCTGGAAAACTGAATGTTCCATCAAAAATTAAGATTTTCTACTGGAGGGCGCTACTAGGGCAATCCCTTGCCTGGGGTTCTTGCAAAAAGGCACATCATCACATCCTCACAGTGTCCAATATGTGGCTCAGATTGTGAGAGCGTGCGGCATGTCCTTTTTCATGCTCAAGAGAATAGGAAGTTTGGCGCATTTTAGGTCTTCAGTACTTCAGCAATGGCATTGGCCTGCTAGACCGGAAGGGCCACTCGTTGCTGGCTGATGTCTTTTAGCACCAAATAACCAAAGTTCAGTCCTTGCTGACGTGAATAGGAATGACCTGGTTGCCACTGCTACTTGGTATCTTTGGTGGGAACACCAGCGTTTCGTACATGGTGAACCCATCCAAGAGTCGACCCGTCCAGCACAAGCTATTACCACCCTTGCAAAGAACTTCTCTAGGTCTAGAAAATGAAATCCTCGCATCTATAGGCATGCCTGGGATAAACCTCAGGAAGGTTACATCAAGCTCAATGTTGACGCGGCGTTCAACAATGATAGTGAGGATGGTGGCACGGGAGCCATCCTTCGGGATGCACAGTTCTTCTTCCTATCGGTGTCTAGCGACGACCCCTAGTTTGTGGAAGATGCAACAACATCAGAGGCACAAGCTCTTAAAGATGGCTTGATTCTATCAAACTTTGTTGGTTGTGATGACCCACAAGTATAGGGGATCTATCGTAGTCCTTTCGATAAGTAAGAGTGTCGAACCCAACGAGGAGCAGAAGGAAATGATAAGCGGTTTCCAGGAAGGTATTCTCTGCAAGTACTGAAATAAGTGGTGACAGATAGTTTTGTGATAGGATAATTTGTAATGAGCAACAAGTAACAAAAGTAAATAAAGTGCAGCAAGGTGGCCCAATCCTTTTTGTAGCAAAGGACAAGCCTGGACAAACTCTTATATAGAGAAAAGCGCTCCCGAGGACACATGGGAATATCGTCAAACTAGTTTTCATCACGTTCATATGATTCGCGTTCGGTACTTTGATAATTTGGTATGTGGGTGGACCGGTGCTTGGGTACTGTTGATGACCCACAAGTATAGGGGATCTATCGTAGTCCTTTCGATAAGTAAGACTGTCGAACCCAACGAGGAGCAGAAGGAAATGATAAGCGGTTTCCAGGAAGGTATTCTCTGCAAGTACTGAAATAAGTGGTGACAGATAGTTTTGTGATAGGATAATTTGTAATGAGCAACAAGTAAAAAAAGTAAATAAAGTGCAGCAAGGTGGCCCAATCCTTTTTGTAGCAAAGGACAAGCCTGGACAAACTCTTATATAGAGAAAAGCGCTCCCGAGGACACATGGGGATATCGTCAAACTAGTTTTCATCACGTTCATATGATTCGCGTTCGGTACTTTGATAATTTGGTATGTGGGTGGACCGGTGCTTGGGTACTGCTGATGACCCACAAGTATAGGGGATCTATCGTAGTCCTTTCGATAAGTAAGACTGTCGAACCCAACGAGGAGCAGAAGGAAATGATAAACGGTTTTCAACAAGGTATTCTCAGCAAGTACTGAAATAAGTGGTAACAAATAGTTTTGTAATGAGATAATTTGTAACGAGCAACAAGTAACAAAAGTAAATAAAGTGCAGCAAGGTGGCCCAATCCTTTTTGTAGCAAAGGACAAGCCTGGACAAACTCTTATATAAGGAAAATCTCTCCCAAGGACACATGGGAATATCGTCAAGCTAGTTTTCATCACGTTCATATGATTCGCGTTCGGTACTTTGATAATTTGATATGTGGGTGGACCGGTGCTTGGGTGTTGTTCTTACTTGAACAAGCATCCCACTTATGATTAACCTCTATTGCAAGCATCCGCAACTACAACAAAAGTATTAAGGTAAACTTAACCATAGCATGAAACATATGGATCCAAATCAGCCCCTTACGAAGCAACGCATAAACTAGGGTTTAAGCTTCTGTCACTCTAGCAACCCATCATCTACTTATTACTTCCCAATGCCTTCCTCTAGGCCCAAATAATGGTGAAGTGTTATTTAGTCGACGTTCACATAACACCACTAGAGGTTAGACAACATACATCTCATAAAAATATCGAACGAATACCAAATTCACATGACTACTAATAGCAAGACTTCTCCCTTGTCCTCAGGAACAAACGTAACTACTCACAAAACATAAACATGTTCATAATCAGAGGGGTATTAATATGCATAAAGGATCTGAACATATGATCTTCCACCAATTAAACCAACTAGCATCAACTATAATGAGTAATTAACACTACTAGCAACCTACTAGCACCAACCCCGGACTTGAAGACAAGAATCGGATACAAGAGATGAACTAGGGTTTTGAGATGAGATGGTGCTGATGAAGATGTTGATGGAGATTGCCCTCTCCCGATGAGAGGAGCGTTGGTGATGACGATGGCGATGATTTCCCCCTTCGGGAGGGAAGTTGATCCGCCAAGGTTCCGCCTCGTGGCGGCGGAGTTTCGTCCCGAAAGGTTGCTTCTTAATTTTTTTCTCGACGAAAGACTTCATATAGGAGAAGATGGTCATCGGAGAGCCACCAGGGGGCCCACGAGGCAGGGGGCGCGCCCTAGGGGGGGCGCCCCCACCCTCGTGAGAAGGGTGTGGGCCCCCTGGTCTTCATCTTTGGCGAGGATTTTTCATTATTTATTATAAGGTGTTCCGTGGAGTTTCAGGACTTTTGGAGTTGTGCAGAATAGGTGTCTAATATTTGCTCCTTTTCCAGCCCAGAATTCCAGCTGGCGGCATTCTCCCTCCTTATGTAAACCTTGTAAAACAAGAGAGAATAGCCATAAGTATTGTGACATAATGTGAAATAACAACCCATAATGCAATAAATATTGATATAAAAACATGATGCAAAATGGACGTATCAACTCCCCCAAGCTTAGACCTCGCTTGTCCTCAAGCGAAAAGCTGAAATTGAAAAATATGTCCACAAGTTTAGAGATGAAGGTGTCGATAAAAATAAAATACGGACATGAGGGCATCATGATCATTCTTATAACAGCAACTTATATAATTTTTGTCATATTATCTCTAATGCTAGAGTAATAATTCAATCACAATATCAGGTATGAATCGTAAAATTCATTGAAAACTAACAAACTACAATCTTGGTCATTGAAGCAATTGCAATTTATCATAACATAGGAAAGAATCAATGTATAAGAGCTTTTCAGCAAGTCCACATACTCAACTATCATATAATCTTTCACAATTGCTGACACTCGTGCAATACTTATGGGTATGGAGTTTTAATTAGACACAGAGAAAGATAGGGGCTTTGATGTCTACTACACAACCTTCTTCTTGTAGACGTTGTTGGGCCTCCAAGTGCAGAGGTTTGTAGGACAGTAGCAAATTTCCCTTAAGTGGATGACCTAAGGTTTATCAATCCGTAGGAGGCGTAGGATGAAGATGGTCTCTCTCAAGCAACCCTGCAACCAAATAACAAAGAGTCTCTTGTGTCCCCAACACACCCAATACAATGGTAAATTGTATAGGTGCACTAGTTCGGCGAAGAGATGGTGATACAAGTGGTATATGGATAGTAGATAATAGTTTTTGTAATCTGAAATTATAAAAACAGCAAGGTAACTAATGATAAAAGTGAGCGTAAACGGTATTGCAATGCGTTGAAACAAGGCCTAGGGTTCATACTTTCGCTAGTGCAAGTTCCCTCAACAATGATAACATAATTGAATCACATAACTATCCCTCAACATGCAAGAAAGAGTCAATCCAAAGTCACTAATAGCGGAGAACGAACGAAGAGATTATGGTAGGGTACGAAACCACCTCAAAGTTATTCTTTCCAATCAATCCATTGGGCTATTCCTATACGTGTCACAAACAACCCTAGAGTTCGTACTAGAATAACACCATAAGATACAAATCAACCAAAACCCTAATGTCACCTAGATACTCCAATGTCACCTCAAGTATCTGTGGGTATGATTATACGATATGCATCACACAATCTCAGATTCATCTACTCAACCAACACATAGTGTTGGGGAACGTAGTAATTTCAAAAATTTCCTACGCACACGCAAGATCATGGTGATGCATAGCAACGAGAGGGAAGAGTGTGATCTACGTACCCTCGTAGACCGACAGCGAAAGCGTTATGACAAGGCGGTTGATGTAGTCGTACGTCTTCACGGCCCGACCGATCAAGCACCTAAACTACGGCACCTCCGAGTTCTAGCACATGTTCAGCTCGGTGACGATCCCCGGTGTCGGTGTCAAAACCGGCAGATCTCGGGTAGGGGGTCCCGAACTGTGCGTCTAGGCCGGATGGTAACATGAGACAGGGGACACTTTGTTTTACCCAGGTTCGGGCCCTCTCGATGGAGGTAAAACCCTACTCCTGCTTGATTAATATTGATGATATGGGCAGTACAAGAGTAGATCTACCACGAGATCAAGGAGGCTAAACCCTAGAAGCTAGCCTATGGTATGATTGTTGTGTATGGAGTTGATTCTGTCCTATGGACTACAACCCTCCAGTTTATATAGACACCGGATAGGGTTAGGGTTACACAGAGTCGGTTACAATGGTAGGAGATCTTGAATATCGTGTCGCCAAGCTTGCCTTCCACGCCAAGGAAAGTCCCATCCGGACATGGGACGAAGTCTTCAATCTTGTACCTTCATAATCCAGGAGTCCGGCTGAAGGTATAGTCCGGCTACCCGAACACCCCCTAATCCAGGACTCCCTCAGTAGCCCCTGAACCAGGCTTCAATGACGACGAGTCCGGCGCGCAAAATTTTCTTCGGCATTGCAAGGCGGGTTCCTCCTCCCAGTCCTTTATAGAAGAATGTAGACACCAAGAGTAGTGTCCAGCTCTGTAAAATAAGCTTCCACATATTGCCATAGAGAGAATAATATTAACACAAATCAAATCTGCTGACGTATTCTGCAGTGCGCCATCACACTACAGCCAAGCCCTTTACTCGAATCGTTTTTACTTTTCCACCTCAGCATGTTTTGCGAGGCGGTTTCCTTGGCACGTCTTGTCAAAGCAGAGATCGCGCACCCTTTTTACGGGATTCTCATCAATACGGACATGGGTAACCCAACCGCGCCATTTATCACGGCGCTCGGGAGGCAAGCGAGTTTTATTAGGCAGGTGGGGACGCATAACCGCATCCGCCTATATAAGGGGATAAGGATCCACCCTTTTTACCTACGCCTTCTTCCTCCCTTGCCTATCCATGTCTCACGCACCCGAGCTCCAGCGCCCAAGCCCGCACTTCCCACCTCAACCTTCTCCAGCAATGTCCGGAGCGGGAGGCAAATGGATGGTCTCCTCCGTCACGGAGGGTAAAGTAAAAAAGCTAAGGAAGGTCGGATACCTGTCCAAGGACATCGCGCACCGGCTTCCTGAAGAGGGGCAGCTTATCCCCACCCCAAGGCCCCATGAGAGGGTCGTGTTTCTCCCCCACTTCCTCCGCGGACTGGGTTTTCCACTCCACCCATTTGTTCGGGGGCTCATGTTCTACTACGGCCTGGATTTCCATGATCTGGCTCCGAACGTCATCCTCATCATCTCGGCGTTTATCATCGTGTGCGAGGCCTTTCTCCGCGTCCGCCCCCATTTCGGCCTCTGGCTCAAGACCTTCAACGTCAAGCCCAAGGTGGTGCACGGCAGCCAGGCGGAGTGCGGAGGCGCTATGGCGGGTAAGATGGCCAACGTCCTATGGTTTGAGGGCTCTTTCGTGGAGACCCTAAAGGGATGGCAAGCCGGGTGGTTTTATATCACCGAGCCACGCGATCCGGAATGGACCGCGGCCCCTGAGTTCCGATCCGGACCCCCCACGCGACTTATGTCCTGGAAAGAGACGGGCCTGTTGTGGGGTGACGAAAAATAGGTGAACGGATTGCAAACATGCATCCAGTCCCTGGTGAACAAGCCAGTCCGGCTTGTTAATATAATCCAGGTTATGCTCGTCCGCCGGATCCTCCCATGCCAACAACGGGATTTTAATCTGTGGGAGTTCGACCCGGCGCAGCACCAAACCCTCAACAAGCTCTTCGACACGACGTATGAAGACGCCTGGAAGGTGCTATTCAAGGGCGCCGAGGCTCCCGCATCCGCTTCCGAGGACCGCGGATACAGCTCACAACATCACGCTAGCAAGGTATGCCATCTACACCTTTTATAGGATGTTTAAGCTTTTTTCATAGTTTGACTCTATGTGGGATCTAAACTCCCTTACCTTTGACAGGCTTGGCGAGCGATAGCCGAACCGATTAATTGTCCGGCTCCGCTGCCCGAAGATCCAGCCCCAGCTTTACTGGTGAAGCTACTGGCTCCGGCCCTTATGTGGTGCCGGAGAAGAAGGCCAAGAAGAAGAAGACCATGGGGACTCGAAAGAGTGCCCGTAACATGGTGGTGTCGGACTCGTCATCTGACGAGTCCGAGGCGCCCTCCTCCCATGAGAACGAGGAGGAGGAAGAAGAAAACTCTCCCTCTTCGATGGAGGGAGGAGAGAAGAGGAAGGCCGCCCCAATGGAGGAGGCCGAGGGGTCTAGGAAGAGGAAGACCCCTCCGCCGGACTATGCCCCTGACGCCAAAGAGGGCGAAGAGGAGTGGCCGGACAGGGCCAAGCGTCTGGCGAAATCGTAAGTTCGGGTATCAGAGTACCTCATGATGTTCCTTTATTGCGCAACTTTCCCTAATGTCGAATATAATCATGCAGCCCGCCCCGGGCCGCACTCAACGAGTCGTCGAGCGGCTCCCTGGATTCATCGGACATGAACTCTGTTCTGCCCGCTGTCTCCCCCCGCATTGCAGATGACGCCGAAGTGGCGTTGCAACGAGCTACGGGGCAGGAGGAGGTGGTCCTGGAGGAGCCGCAAGGCGACCTCCCGGACCCCAGGAGTGAAGGGGACAAGACCCCCAGGGCTCCAAGGCCGGCCTTAAGCCGGACACCGTGCCGGAATCTTCAACAATTCCGGACCGTGGCAGGCGAACTCCTTCCAAGAGGAGCAAGCCTTCTGAGCCAGCAGCCTCCGTCCAATCGGAGGCACCGGACAATCTGCTGGAGGTGCTTGAAGGCACCTCCATCGACGAGGAGCATCGTACTATTATGAGTACGGTGATCCGGAAGGTTCAGTCCGCCAAGAGCGGGCTGAATGAAGCTTGCACTGGCCTCCTAACAGGCTTCGAGGTAAGTAAAAATATGTAAAACTATTACCGCATAGACAGTAGCCCCTGATGCTCTGTTTGGCGTTCGGAAAGAAAAGCCGAATAGAGGATCTATGAAATTTTGCAGGAGTCTAATAATGAAGAGTCAATATGCGTATGCAGGCTTCGCTGCTGGCCACCGCCGCACTGACTGCGGAGGTGGATGCCTTGAAACAGGGACTCGAGTGGTCCGAGCAAGAGCTCGGCCGTGCCAAGCAGCAGCTCAAGGAGAAAGAAGGTAAGAAATACCTTATAAAAAGGTGCCTATAGAGAGGTGTGATTGCAAAAAATAACAGGATTGTACTACTTATTGTAGGGGCCACGACTGAGGTGGCGACCCTCAAGCAGGCGCTGTCCGAGGCCGAAAAGAAAATGGCCGCGGAGCGCACCGAGCGAGAGAAACTTGGGTCTCAGGTCGGCGAGGTGCAGCAAGAGCTTCAGGCTCTCATGAAAAAACATGAGAGTTTGGAGCTTGAGTCAAAGACCCAAGCGTCCGAGCTCGCGACGGCCCTTGAGACTGCCAAGTCTGCCAAGGCCAAAGCCCAAAAGGCTCTTCGAGAGTTGGAGGATATGAAGAAGATAGCAGCGGGTAAGGCATTCTTTATGCAAAGCAGAAACATAAAAGTAAACTACTTGTTACTTACTCGAATCCGGAGTTCTCCAGGGGCCTTCGCAGATCTTCCTCGCAGCATATCCGATGCTGCCGCATTCTACCGAGCTAAAGAGGGCAGCTCGACGGAGAAGGTGTTCTGGTCTCAGTATGCTGAGGCCGGACACCCTATGCCCTTGAGCGACCAGCTGAAACAGCTGGTCGAACTCCACAAGGCAGCCGAACAGGCCATGAAGGGCTTCATAGTTCGGCTGTGGCTTGGAGAGGCCTTGCCTGGGAGCTACTTTGGGCTGGTGCGGCGGCTAGTGGAGGCCTGTCCAAGGCTCGAGGTCATCAAGCGCTCCGTCTGCATCGAAGGTGCCCGTAGGGCCCTTGCCCGTGTAAAGGTGCACCGGGGTAAGCTGGACGGTGAGAAGCTTGTGACGGACGGGCCGCCACCGGGAAGGAGCATCGCAAGCCGGAGAACTACTATAAGGATGTTCTTGCGGGTGCCCGCCTTGTGGCAGATGAGTGCACCAAGGATGTAATTTTTGAATGAATTCGCTCGTGTTTATCCTGTGCGCTGAAAACTTGTTCATATGCGCTAAGCAATGCTTATTGAATTTAAAATATTATTTTCTGTGCGACCGTTTATCAAAAATTGAGAGATGGCCAGTCGTCGGCTTCTGCCTCCATGCCACTAGTGCTGGGGTGTTCGGTGATAAACCTGGGCGCTCTTTTTCCCATGGTTGGGTCCTCCGAGGGAGGCGCTCAGCACGACGAACCAGGCAATCGGACTATAATGCTTGAACACTCTCACTTAGCCATAGAACTTTATAATTTTAAATTTCGGCAAAGCCCCTAGTTCGGAAGACCGAGTTTGGGGCGCTATCCACGCCTTGGCTGGGGTTATCTAGCTCCTCGCTCGAAGCGGCATAAGCCTTTAGGGACTCGAAAAACCTCTCGAACAGCGACCGGTCTCTCGCCTCATCATGACAGTCAGTTTTAGCTTTCTCCACTGAGGTGCTTAACCCAGCTCAACCGGGGCACAATCACAGAGGTTCTCCTAGTGCTACCTTAGCCGATATAGCGGAACGTAAGACACCAAAACATAGGAGCCGGGCAAACCCAACTATTGACCCAAATCATGATTCGGAGCCGATGCATATAGTGCTATAAGTTCGGGGTGCCGCACTTGTGAAAGTGTACGGACTTCTCACACCATATTTAAAGGGTACTGAAGCCCCTGGCGTACTTGCCGTACCACAATGTACGGGTGCAACATGTCATTAATGAACATATATATGAAAAGAGTAATGCAAAAAATAGACAAAAAACTAGGCATTGTTTATGTAGAGGCTATTTATCAAAGCCGAACGATACAGATGGTGCGGTAAGCAAAAGATATTGGACTATTCAGTATGTCCTGACCAGGGGCAGGCCGCGGAATTATATATAAAGTAGGTATGTCGCTCGTAACAGAGACCACCTAGAAGTTCCATAATGTGGCATGGCTTGTCTGCCTCCCTGGATCTTGCATCGTTTGTGCGGCAATCTAATTGCCGAACAGGTCGTCTGAAGTATGGAGTCCTGAAAGAAAAAATTAAAAAAAAGAATCCGGCAGCCCCTGGTACGTTTTAAGCTGTATTTTGGGCGTGTCGTTATTTTGCCCCTTCCCCTGTGCCCATGGTATTTCAAGGGCGTAGTTATGTACGCGAGGTACTAGTTTCGCTAGGTCGGGAAAGCTGGGGTTGGGGCCACATTGCTACGCTTGCTCAGAGTGTGCCAGGCGGTCCTGCTGTAGGTTACTCCGGGCGCGCTTGGCAGTGTCTGTCTTTTTAATGGCCGGACTGGAGAATTGCCTAAGAAGGCTACGTTGTACCTCCGCTGCGAGAGCCGCCGTATGCTCCTCCGTACGAAGGGAGCATTCGGTGTTTCCGTTGACTGTGATTACTCCTCGAGGGCCTGACATCTTGAGTTTGAGATATGCGTAGTGCGGCACCGCATTGAATTTTGCGAATGCGGTTCGTCCGAGTAGGGCGTGATAGCCACTGCGAAACATGACCTGTGCTTCGGGTAACTCTTGGAGGGGCGTTCGAGTTCATACTCTTCGGCTGCAAGGACTTCAGTCCATTTGTCAGCTAGCAGATCTTGGGCAGCTCTAAGCTGTTGCTGCTTTTTCTTGAGGCTGCTTGCCGTGGCTAAAAGCCTGCGTTTAAAACGCTCTTATTCGGCGGGGTCTGATGGTATGACGAATTCGTTGTCATCGAGGCTTGCCTCGTCTTCGAAGGGAGGCGTATAGTTATCATCCTCGACCTCTCGGTCTGCCGCTCTCTCATGAGGGCTGGCTTCTCCATCTTCCTGTGTCGAACCTTGCTAGGGTGGGTGTTCTTCGGCACTATCCGGGGTAGTATTATCTCCCGTGCCGGAATCACCATTTTTTCTTTGGCGGGATTTAGAGCGGCGCCGCTGACGCCGACGCTTTGGCTGTTTCTTGGGGGCGTCATCTCCCATTGTTCCATCGCCATCTCCGTCTTTTGGAGTATCCACCATGTATATGTCATATGACGAGGTGGCGTTCCAGCGCCCTACAGGTGCTGGTTCCTATTCGTCTCCTATATCGTCGTCCATGCTGTCAATGTCTTCGGAGCCGAAGTCCAGTATGTCGGTTAAATCGTCGACAGTGGCTACAAAGTGGGTGGTGGGTGGGTTTTGAATTTCCTCACCGTCCGTATCCCACCCTTGCTGACCGTAGTTCGGCCAGGGCTCTCCTGATAAAGAGAGAGACTTAAGGGAATTCAGGATGTCGCCAAAAGGCGAATGCTGAAAGATGTCCGCGGCGGTGAACTCCATTACCGGCGCCCAATCGGATTCGATTGGCAGGGGTGCGGGGGGCTCGGAGTTCAGAGAGGAATCCGGCTCCTCGGAGTCACGGGCCACGCGGAGTGCGGGGCTGGAGTTCGGCTCGATCGCCTCTGAGATCGAAGCCCCTGAGGCAGTGTCCAACCGCTGATCCTTGATCGGCGCAATAGGTTTCGAATCAATGGTCGAAACCGATGCGTGTGCGGCCTCCAAAGCATTGTTCGGCAGTAGAGCTATATCATGCCCGTCGAGACAGTGCGGCACGCTTGGCTGTGGCTCGAATCCGTCGAAGATCAAGTCCCCGCGGATGTTAGCCGTGTAGTTTAGGCTTCCAAACCTGACCTGACGGCCAGGGGCGTAGCTTTCGATCTGCTCAAGGCGGCCAAGCGAATTGGCCCGCAGTGCGAAGCCGCCGAAGACGAAGATCTGTCCGGGGAGAAAAGTCTCACCCTGGACCGCATCGTTGTTGAAGATCAAAGGAGCCATTGAGCCTAAAGGCGACGACACAGAGGAACTCTCAATGAAAGCACCAATGTCGGTGTCAAAACCGGCAGATCTTGGGTAGGGGGTCCCGAACTGTGCGTCTAGGCCGGATGGTAACAGGAGACAGGGGACACTTTGTTTTACCCAGGTTCGGGCCCTCTCGATGGAGGTAAAACCCTACTCCTGCTTGATTAATATTGATGATATGGGCAGTACAAGAGTAGATCTACCACGAGATCAAGGAGGCTAAACCCTAGAAGCTAGCCTATGGTATGATTGTTGTGTATGGAGTTGATTCTGTCCTACGGACTACAACCCTCCGGTTTATATAGACACCGGATAGGGTTAGGGTTACACAGAATCGGTTACAATGGTAGGAGATCTTGAATATCGCGTCGCCAAGCTTGCCTTCCACGCCAAGGAAAGTCCCATCCGGACATGGGACGAAGTCTTCAATCTTGTACCTTCATAATCCAGGAGTCCGGCTGAAGGTATAGTCCGGCTACCCGAACACCCCCTAATCCAGGACTCCCTCACCCAGACTCCGATCCAGCAAAGTGTCGGGGAAGAGTTCCGTCGGCACGACGGCGTGGTGACGATCTTGATGTTCTACCGTCGCAGGGCTTCGCCTAAGCACCACTACAATATTATCGAGGATTATGGTGGAAGGGGGCACCACACACGGTTAAGAGAACGATCTTAGAGATCAACTTGTGTGTCTAGAGGTGCCCCCCTGCCCCCGTATATAAAGGAGCAAGGGGGAGGAGGCCGGCCCTAGGAGGGGCGCGCCAGGGAGTAGGATTCCTACTCCTAGTTGGAGTAGGTTTCCTCCTTTCCTAGTCCAACTAGGAGAAGGAGGGAAAGGGGGGAAGAGGGGAAGGAAGGGAGAGAGGGTCCGCGCCCCAAACCCCTTGTCCAATTCGGACTGGGCTTGGGAGGGGCGTGCGCCACCTCCTGGTCCTTTCCACTAAGGCCCATTAAGGCCCATTTCTTCTTCCTCGAATTCCCGTAACTCCCCGGTACCTCCGAAAATACCCGAATCACTCGGAACCTTTCCGATGTCCGAATATAGTCGTCCAATATATCGATCTTTACGTCTCGACCATTTCGAGACTCGTTGTCATGTCCCGGATCTCATCCGGGACTCCGAACTCCTTCGGTACATCAAAACTCATAAACTTATAATATAACAGTCATCGAAACCTTAAGCGTGCGGACCCTACGGGTTCAAGAACAATGTAGACATGACCGAGACACGTCTCCGGTCAATAACCAATAGCGGAACCTGGATGCTTATATTGGCTCCCACATATTCTACGAAGATCTTTATCGGTCAGACCGCATAATAACATACGTTGTTCCCTTTGTCATCGGTATGTTACTTGCCCGAGATTCGATCGTCGATATCTCAATACCTAGTTCAATCTCGTTACCGGCAAGTCTCTTTACTCGTTTCGTAATATATCATCTCGCAACTAACTCATTAGTTGCAATGCTTGCAAGGCTTATGTGATGTGCATTACCGAGAGGGCCCAGAGATACCTCTCCGACAAACGGAGTGACAAATCCCAATCTCGAAATACGCCAACCCAACATGTACCTTTGGAGACACCTGTAGAGCTCCTTTATAATCACCCAGTTACGTTGTGATGTTTGGTAGCACACAAAGTGTTCCTCCGGCAAACGGGAGTTGCATAATCTCATAGTCATAGGAACATGTATAAGTCATGAAGAAAGCAATAGAAACATACTAAACGATCGGGTGCTAAGCTAATGGAATGGGTCATGTCAATCACATCATTCTTCTAATGATGTGATCCCGTTAATCAAATAACAACTCTTTTGTTCATGGTTAGGAAACATAACCATCTTCAATTAACGAGCTAGTCAAGTAGAGGCATACTAGTGACACTCTGTTTGTCTATGTATTCACACATGTATTATGTTTCCAGTTAATACAATTCTAGCATGAATAATAAACATTTATCATGATATAAGGAAATAAATAATAACTTTATTATTGCCTCTAGGGCATATTTCCTTCACAAAGGACCTCAAAGAGTGCCCCAAAGCTTCTAGCGGAGAATCACGATGAAAACGTGTGCCAACCCCTATGCATAGGTTCATGGGAATCACGTGGTATCCCATTGTCACCACAGATACGCACGGCAAGACATACATCAAGTGTTCTCAGATATTTAAAGACTCAATCCGATAAGATTACTTCAAAGGGGAAACTCAATTCATTACAAGAGAGTAGAGGGGGGAGAAAACATCATAGGATCCAACTATAATAGCAAAGCTCGCGATACATCAAGATCATATCATCTCCAGAACAGGAGGAGAGAGATCAAACACATAGCTACTGGTACATACCCTCAGCCCCGAGGGAGAACTACTCCCTCCTCGTCATGGAGAGCACCGGGATGATGAAGATGGCCACCGGGGAAGGATTGCCCCCTCCGGCAGGGTGCCGGAACGGGTCTAGATTGGCTTTCGGTGTTACAGAGGTTTCTGGCGGCAGAACTCCCGATCTATTGTGCTCCGGATGTTTTTAGGGTATATGGAGATATATAGGCGGAAGAAGTACGTCAGGGGGGCCACGAGGGGCCCACGAGGGTGGAGGGAGCGCCCAGGGGGGTGGGCGCGCCCCCTGCCTCGTGGCCTCCTCGCAGATCCCCCGACGTGCACTCCAAGTCTTTTGGGCTTCTTTCCTTCCAAAAATGAGTTCCATGAAGTTTCAGGTCAATTGGACTCCGTTTGATTTTCCTTTTCTTCGAAACCCTAAAACAGGGTAAAAACAGAAACTGGCACTGGGCTCTGGGTTAATAGGTTTGTCGGGGGTTGGGTGCGACATATGCCAACGGATGACTTATCTTGGTGGGGGCGAGTAGAACGTCGCCGGTGCCTGGAAACGGGATGAGGCGAAGACATGCACGCCGGCGAATCTTACCCAGCTTCGGGGCTCTCCGGGGAGATAATACCCCTACTGCTGCTCTGCGGGGTCTCCGCATGATCACTATGGTCAAGTGTTTACACGGTTGCTCCTTGAGCTGTGTCTGGTGGTAGGAGAGGGCAAGGCTAGCTCTCTCCTTCTATCTAGTATGGTATAGAACTACTGGGATCCAACCCTTTGCATGGGTGCCCTGGGGGTTTATATAGGCCTACCCCCAGGGGTACAATGGTAATTCGACTGGGCGTCGGCCCAACCGTCAGTGCCTCCGACCTCCGACTTCTCCGCCGACTGCTGGGGCCCGCCGACTGGTGGGCCCCGCCGACTGGTCTGGTACGGAGCCGACAGGCCGCGTCCGCCGCGGGCGGGTCTTGCCGGCTGCTGATTACTGTAGCCGTGCTCCTGATGACGCAAGCTCGGTCATGGGGTCGTGGCAACAGCCCCGCCGCCTGGCGGGCGATCACTGTGGCCACTCCCCATCTCTTCTTGATTAATGGTGCGTGGGCCCCGGGGGAGGGCTCGGCCGACTTCCCTGGGCCGACTCCCGATGGGTCCGATTGGCGGTTCTCCCGCCGTCTCCCGAGGTCTCGCTGACTGGTGGGCCCCACTGCCTCCGGGCCGTACAGACAAGCCGTCGTGGGCGCAGGTACCGGTACAGTGGTGCTGATGTCAGGGCCGGCCGGGCAACAGTGCCACGCCGCGGGGAGATCTTCCCAAGTACGGCGTGCTGTAGCCATGCCTGCCCTTGGTAAGGGGCGGGGAGTGGGCTTCATTGTAGCCACGCCCCTGCCCCGTCCCCTTTGATGAGGTCACGGTTCGTTGGAGTCGCCGGCCGACTCCCCAAAGCCGGCTTCTCTGGAAGTCGCCCCTGGGACTCGGCCGTGAGCGGGCAGTCGGCCGCCTTGCCGTAGACTCCCCAAGAGGCGGCTCTTCTCCCTATGGTCTTGAGGGGCGCAGCCTGCCCCGATGTCTTGAAAGGTTATGGGGCTCTGGTTGGCCTTCCCGTGGACCATTACTCTGATAGTAGTCCCCGAAGCTGGTGAGGCGTCGCGGACGATCGGCTGAGAAGCCTCAGTAGTTTCTCTCTCCGAGTGCTCTACACATGGTCTTGATTGACTTCTGCCGGGCTGACTAGAAGGAGTCGCGCTCGCCCAACTCGGACTCACTCAATTCCGACTTGCTCAGTAGTTCGAACGTCGCGGCAGGATTTCAAGTGGCGTGCTAGCTAAGCTTCCAGGACGCCGCCCGTTCTTGGCCTGTCACACGAGGGCACGTGGCCGGGCCGTCCTGCCAGCCCACGCGCGTGACGGGACAGGCCCGTAGGCAGGGACCGCCACTACCGCGCCTCGGCGCCCGAGCGGATCCGCTACGGCCCCGGTGGACGGTTGGGATACCCGCGAAGTTACTGCGCGCAGTAACTTTACGTGGATCGTGGGGGTTGTGGGGTTGCGGACGCAGTAAATCCCCACATCCGCCCCCTCGGCTTCGCAGCCCATGGGGCTATAAGTAGGGGGAAGAGGGGGGCACGCGCGCCCCTCCTTCCCACTACCCATTGCTTTCTTCCTCCTCGCAGCTCCTCGCTCTCCTGCTTCCTCTTCTCTCCTTTGCTCCGCCGCACGCCCAGGCTCCAGCGAACGCTGCGGTGACAGCTTCGCGATGAGTTCTTCCTCCGCTGCCGCGCCTCCCCCAGTGTGCTCCGGCACCTGGGACGGCTCTGAAGTCCACGAAGACCATATCGAGTTCCTCCACCGGACCCATCGACTTCCCGGCGAAGATCGCATGCAGGTGCGCCTTGCGCCGGCGGGGGAGATTTCCCCCGCCCCGCAGGAGGGCGAGCGGGTCATCTTCCGCTCGCACTGCCTGTGCGGGCTGGTGCTGCCGCCAAGCAGCTTTTTCCGGTCGTTCATGGAGTTCTACGGCCTCCAGCCGCACCACCTCACCCCCAACACAGTGGTGCTGTTGTCCGCCTTCGTGGCTCTGTGCGAAGGCTTCCTCGGAGTCCTCCCCACCCTCGAGCTCTGGGGGAGTTCTTCTCCAAGCTCGGCACCCAGGCCGCGGGCGTGCCGGATCAGTGCGGCGCCTTCATCGCCGTGCGAAGGACAGGAGCCGACAACCACTTCCCCTCCATCTCGCTGCTGAAGTTGGTGAAGATGTGGCAGAGGTCCTACTTCTACGTCAGGAACGTCACCACGAGGGACAACTGGGTCAATCTGCCGGCTTTCGAAGCCGGCCCGCCGGCTGGCAGACTGCCCAACTGGTCGTACCGGGCCTGCGGGAGCTGGCGCCATCACGCGACTCCGAGTGCTGACGCAGTCGGAGGGTCTGACTGGTCCGGACCTGCTGGCCGCCTTCATCTCGCACCGAGTTCTCCCACTCCAAGGCCGCCCTCACCTGATATGCCATATGAGCGGGGGCTGCGACCCGAGTCGGATGTGCACCAAAGACATGCCTCACGGAGAGGTGGCCCTTATGGTGAACTACCTCTCGGACAGCAGGCTCTCGGAGGACTGGCGATTTGGCAAGCAGCCATACTCCCGCGCCAACCCCCCGCCCGTGGTGAGTCGCCTTTCTTTTCTTTCTTTGGATTGTCTTCTTCTTGCCGAGTTTTGTTCTGATCAGTCGGCTTTGGTTAGAATCCCCTTCTTCACCCACCAGTCGGCACCTCGGGGCCGGCCCGTGAGTTCGTCGCCGACCGGGAGGAGAGCGACGCCGACGACCCCGATTTGGGGGCGGCGGCCCTGGAAGACGATGCCGAGGGAGGAGGAGGGACGACAGGCGACTTCAGGCCCTCGGCTACCTTCGCCGACTGGCCTGAAGATGACGCCGAGGGAGGAGTCGCCCCTCGCCATCGGCCAGGAGCCAGCCAGCCGGGTGCGGGCTCTTCTGCCGCGTCGGGCGCTCCAGGCGGCGGGAAGAAGCGCCGTGCTGCGCCGACTTTGTTCGGCAGCCGACCGAAGAAGCCCAAGGGCTCGGCCGCGGTGACCTGGCGGGACGAGGTGGCCGCGAAGGCCATCCGCTTCCGTAAGGAAGTGAAGAAGCCGCCGTTGGTCTCTGCGTAAGTATTCTGTCCTCCAAGTTTATTCTTTCTTCGTGTTTTGTCTGAGTCTCTGCTCGCCCCTCTTTCTTTAGGGCTCCCCTCTATCTCGAGCGGGTCGCCGCCGCCTCCGTCATGGGGTCAGCGGAGACGCCCGCCACCACTCGGCGGATAGACCCCGCTGCCGACCTCCGGGAGGCGACGGAGCGGAATGCGCAGGAGAAGCGCAATGAAGAAGAAGCCCTCCGCCTGGAGAAGGCGGAGGCTGACAGGGCGGAGGCCTCCGCTAAGAAAAAACTAGCGGAGGCCAAGGCCGCCGCCGCGGCGAAGCAGCAGGCTGAGGAAGCCGCACGCCGCCAGTCGGCCTTGCTTGTTACCCCGCTGAACTCTGCACCGCCACCCCCGGAGTTCACGGAGTAGACTGGAGAAGCCAGCAGGGAGAACCTCGTCGAGGAGAGGGAAGGCGGCGATCCCTCTACTCCGGGCGCGAACGTTCTGCCACCGCCTCCGCCGCCATCCGAAGGCGTGCAAGGTGAGCAGCTAGCGGACCCTCCAATGCCGCCGACCGAAGACGAGGCTGTGGCGAGTCTACTCCTCTAGGTCGGCTCGCTAGCGCGCCGTCGTCTGGAGAAGGCGACTTCGGCACCCCGCCCCCTGGAAGCCGGCACCGCCAGCTCGGCGGCTCCAGACGCCGAAGCGACGAGCGCCGCACCTGTTGGGTGGGTGCGAGGAGGCGGCACAGGGCCGCTGAACCGGGCGCTCCTGGACGTCCAGGCGAAGCTCCGCGCTGAGGGCGATGCCCTCCAGAGTTGCACCAAGGCGTTCCTAGCGTCGCGGGCAGCCGTCCGGGTATGTTTTTTCTTTGAGCCTTGTTTTTCTTGTTCCTCTCCGTGGGGGCGCGCCAGCGCACCCACTGGGTGTAGTCCCTGAGTTTCGGGCCGGCTGCTGAGTAGGCGGCCCAGAACTCCAATTAATGAACTTCTGTGTACTAACTTTGTCTGAAATGCTTGTTGCAGGATTACCACAACCTACGCATCACTGCCTTCAATCATAATGTTGAAGAGCTGGGCAAGCGGACCGCCGACTTGGCGGAGAGCTGGAGTAAGTCCTTCCCTCTTTTTTCTTCTTTGCGGGGGTGCGCTAGCGCACCCGCGGGCTGTAGTCCCCGAGATTCGGGCCGACTACTGAGCAGTCGGGCCGGATCTCCCCGGCGACCTACTTTATTGACGACTGTTGTCTTTCTTCCTTTCCTTCAAGAGCCAACGCGGCACTTCAACATCAGTTGAGCGAGGCCAAATCTGCCCTGCTCGCCAAAGGGGAGGAGTGTAGCAGGCTCGCCACAGAGTGCACCAGGCTCGCCACAGAGCGCGATCTGCTGGCCAAATCCGCCCTGCTCGCCAAAGACACGAAGTCGCAGCGGGAGGCGGAGGAGACGGAAACTGCCCTCTTGGCCGAGTTCGCGAGCGAGCGCTCCTCCTGGTATGACAAGGAGGCGCTGTTGTCCTCCGGCTTCCACAAGATTGAAGACATCGTTGATGGTGAGTCTCTTTATTTTCTTTCTTCGAGCTGCCGACTTAGATCGTGCCGACTCCTGGTTTTTGACTTGCTTCTTCGTTTCTTCGTGTCTTTTGCAGACTTCTTCCCTGGGCAGTCCCAGGCCGCTATCCAAGCCATCGAGGCCGATCGTGAAAGTCGGAGGGCGTAGGGCGCGGAGATCGCCGCCGATGCCCCCCGAACTCTTGACGAGCACATCTTGAGCATCTAGGCTCGCCTCCGGCCGGCTCACCGGATGCTGCGCCGGCTTCAGGCGTCGGTGCCCAGGAGATTTCCGCCCTTTGGCCGGATATGCAGGCTCCTCGCAGCCCCAGCCTGACGGCCAACTGGTTGGAGGTCGCGGCTGGTCGCCTCGAGGCATGGAAGGGCTCTTCGGCCCGGGCTGGAGCGCGCCGGGCCTTGGAGTTCGTCAAGGCGTGGTACCCGGGGCTGGATATAGACCGGTTGGCCACGCTTCGGTCGGAGGCCCAGCCGGAGCTGGCGGCTGCGGAAGACGCCCTCGTCAAGCGTGCTGCGGCGATCGCCGAGTACACCGACACGAGCATCTTCGTCCCCGAGCGGTCTGAAGACGGCGAGGAGGTACCGCCGGAGTGGTTTGGAATGAACACAGACTACGGCGAAGACTCAGCGGAGGTGATTGGCTCCAGCGTCGAGGAGGAGGACGAGGTGGAGGATGAGGGCGAGGCGGAGGCACCAAAAGATGGAGCAGACGGCCAGCCTCAGCCCGACCGTGCCTCCAGCAACGAGCCGCGTGCGACCGACCCGACTGCTGCCGGAGGTGATCAAGCCGAGACTAGCCGGCCGACCGCCCCGACGCCTGACGCTGGCGCCTCCTCCGACCCCCTGAATCCGTCTGCCGCCTCCTAAGCTGCCGCTGTGTCTTTTGTTTTATCTGCTTCAGTAGTCTTTTGAAGAACTTGTTAATTCGCACAATTCCACCCGCCGGGTGTATTTTGAACCTCTACTCGTCAATTCGGCCAAGGGCCTATGTTATATATATATATATATATATATATATATATATATATATATATATATATATATATATATCTTTTCTTGCTCATTGTTCTTTTGGCTATTTTCCTTTGCTGCTTTCTCTTAGTTGCCTGCCTTGCCAATCGGCCAGCCGCTCTGCGAACTGTTGCTGGATCAAGTGCTAGGCTACTTTGGGAAAGCAAGTACTTAGCCAATTTCAAGATTGTTTGAGCAAGTTGGATAGAAAACGACAATCCGACTGTCCGAGATTCGGTTTGCGAGAAAGGCCGGAAGCCGTCTTGAGCTATGTTTTACGCTTTGAGTCCTTAGCCATTTTTCGTGCGAGCACCCATTCTACCTTACCTCTGCCCACCGTACAGTCGCTCTGCGAGCTGCGGCTTCTGACAGAAGATGGCTTAGGTGTTACACACTACTTGTCCGGCTGCAGGAAGCATTTCATAGTGCAAGGCGGCAAGTCCCCGGGCCGACTTGTCGAGCCCGGTGCCAAGCGGCATGACAAAGAGTAACATACTTGTAGGCATAACTTTTATCATACAGACAAAAGAGGGCAGTCCCCGAGCTCGTCTCGGGGGGGCCCGAAGTCTTGGTACTTTAATACAAAAGGTAGTGTGGTACATACTGCATCAACTGTAAAATCTTCGGAGAAGATTTGCATTCCAAGGCCGCTCTGTCTCCTTGTCGGAGTCGTCCCTCTTGCGTGCTCGGGGCTTCTGAGTGTCGATCAGGTAGTAGGAATCGTTGCCTAGTACTTTGCTGATGATGAAAGGGCCTTCCCAAGGCGGCGATAGCTTGTGCTGGCCGGCTGTTCGCTGGATCAGCCGGAGCACAAGGTCGCCTTCTTGGAAAGATCTTGGCCTGACCTTCCTATTGTGGTAACGGCGCAGGCTCTGCTGGTAGATGCTGGACCGGCTGAGTGCCAACAACCGGCCTTCTTCCAGCAAATCGACGTCGTCTTGTCGTGCTTCTTCTACTTCCTCCTCGGTGTACATGGTGACTCGTGGGGAGTCGAACTCTATGTTCGTTGGGATGACGGCTTCGGCACCGTAGACGAGGAAGAAGGGCGTGAAGCCGGTTGACTTGTTTGGAGTCGTGTGGAGACTCCAGAGGATGGCTGGCAGCTCATCGAGCCAGCAGCCATCCGAGCGCTCCAGAGGCTCGATTAACCGAGGCTTGATGCCGGACAGGATGAGGCCGTTTGCTCGCTCCACTTGGCCGTTTGACTGCGGGTGGGCGACGGACGCTAGGTCCAGTCGGATGCCCTGTGTTGCGCAGAAACGGGCCAAGGCGCCTTTGGAAAAATTTGTGCCGTTGTCGGTGATGATACTGTGTGGTATGCCGTACCGAATTGTGATATCGGTGATGAAGGTCACGACAGTCGGACCGTTCAGTTTCTTAATTGGCTTCACTTCCACCCACTTGGTGAACTTGTCCACTGCGACAAGTAGGTGAGTTAGACCACCTCGTGCTGTCTTGAATGGTCCCACCATGTCTAGACCCCAAACTGCGAAAGGCCAAGCAATGGGGATGGTCTTGAGCGTGGAAGCCGGCTAGTGCGGCTTGGAGCTGAACTTCTGGCACCCTTTGCATTTTTGGACCAACTCCTTGGCCTCTTCCAAGGCAGTTGGCCAAAAGAAACCATGCCGAAAAGCTTTGGCGACGAGTGCTCTTGAAGCCGCATGGTGGTCGCATTCGCCTTGATGGATGTCTTTGAGGATCGCCTGGCCTTGCTCTGGCTCTACGCAGCGCTGGTAGACACCAGTGACGCTGCGCCTGACCAGCTCTCTGTTGATTATGGTATAGGCTGTCGCCCGGCGTTGTACTTGCCGAGCTGAGGTCTCATCAGTTGGTAGCTCTTTGTTCACCAGGAATTTGAGGATGGGCTGGGCCCATGAGGGTGCTGCTATTTCTTCGACTACTAGAACCGCGACTTGGACGAGGGCGGCTGGGCTGGGAGGCGGCGGGCTGGAGTCAACAGCCCTTGCTGGGCTGATGAAGTCCCCAAGCCGACTGGCGCGGTCCTTGGGCCGAGTTCTAGAATCTTCGAGTCCATCACCGCAGTCCCCGGGCCGGGCTCGACTGTGGCAGTTTTGGAGTCGCCCGCCAAAGTCCCCGTTCCGACTGCCGGAGCTCTGGAGTCGGATCCGCCGTCTTCGGGAGGAGCCGGCACAAAAATGGAGTCTGATTCTGGTGAAGGCTTGACAGACGGCTTGAGGAGGCGTTGAAGGGCGACGCCAGATGGTATTGCTTGGCGGGTAGAGCCGATTCATGCCAAGGTGTTTGCTTGGTCATTGTCGTTTCTTGGCACATGGAGGAACTCACACCCTTCGAAATATCCGCTGAGTTGCTGCACGAGGAAACGGTAGCTCGCCATGTTTGCGTATTTCGCGTACCAGTCGCTAGATGACTGCTGGACCACTAAGTCCGAGTCGCCATAACACAAGATCCGACGGATGCCAAGTTCTTTGGCAAGCCGGAGCCCGTGAATGAGCGCCTCGTACTCGGCCACGTTGTTGGAGGCGGCAAAATGGATTTGTAGTGTATATTTGAGCTTGTCGCCTTTGGGAGAGGTGAAGACGACGCCGACTCCCAAGCCGGTGCGCATCTTGGAGCCGTCGAAGTGCATGCGCCAATGGGTGGAGTCAGGCGCTAGAGGCAGGTACTGGGTCTCGGCCCAGTCGATGAGGAAGTCAGCAAGTGCTTGTGATTTGATAGCGGTGCGGGGCTGGTAGTAGATGGTGTAAGGAGCCAACTCTATGGCCCACTTGGCCACTCGACCAGAGGCATCTCGGCAAGTGGAGCCATGCAGACCACTGTGATTGGATGCTCTTGAAAGTAAGGCTTCAATTTCTTGGCAGCAAAGTGCACGCCATAGCACATCTTCTGGTAGTGAGGGTAGTTCTGCTTGGAGGTCGACAGTACCTCACTCAGGTAATATACTGGTTTTTGGATAGGTAGCGTCTTGCCTTCCTCCTTGCGCTCTACTACAATGATTGTGCTGACTACTCGGCTGGCGGCGGTGATGTACAGGAGCATAGGTTCCTTGGGAGTCGGAGCCGCCAGTACGGGTGGAGTAGTCAGCATTTTCTTCAACTGGTGGAAAGCTTCGTCCGCCTTATGGTTCCACTTGAAAAAAGTGGTCTTCTTCATGAGTTGGTATAAGGGGAGAGCCTTCTCGCCCAACCGACTGATGAATCGGCTGATGGACGCCAAACAGCCGGTGAACTTCTGCACATCCAGCAGTCGGCTGGTTATCTCCATTCTCTCGATGGCCTTGATTTTTACTGGGTTGCATTCTATGTCGCGTTCAGAGACCAGGAAACCTAGCAGCTGGCCGGCTGGTACTCCGAAGACACACTTCTCGGGGTTGAGCTTGATCTGGAATCGGCGCAGGTTCTCAAAGGTCTCCTTGAGGTCTTCCAGCAGTGTTCCACGCTTTTTCATCTTCACCACCACGTCGTCTACGTAGACGTGGGCGTTCCTGCCGAGCTGCTTGAGGAGGCACTTCTGCATGCAACGCTGAAAGGTGGCGCCGGCATTCCTTAAGCCGAACGTCATGGTGAGGTAGCAGAAGGCTCCAAACGGCATGATGAAGGCGGTCTTCAGTCTGTCAGCCGGGTTCAGCTTGATCTGGTGATATCCTGAGTATGCATCCAAAAAACTCAATAGCTCGCATCCGGCTGTGGAGTCTATCACCTGGTCAATTCTTGGTAGAGCAAACGGGTCCTTGGGGTAGGCCTTGTTGAGGCTCGTGTAGTCAATACACATTCGCCATTGCTTGTTTTTCTTTAGCACCAGGACGCCAGCCACTACGGGAAGAAAACTTCCATAATGAAGCCGGCTGCTAGGAGTCGGGCTATCTCTTCTCCGACAACTCTTCTCTTCTCTTCTGATAAGCGGCGCAGGGGCTGCCTAACCGGCTTTCCATCAGATCGGACGTGTAACTTGTGCTCGGTGAAATCCGTCGGTACACCTGGCATGTCCTTGGGAGACCATGCGAAGATGTCCCGATTCTCACGGAGGAAATCGACGAGCTCGCCTTCCTATTTGCTGTCGAGGTTTGCACCTACGACGGTGTACCTCTCTGGGTGCTCCGGATCCAAGGGTATCTTCTTTGTCTCTCTGGCCGGGTTGAACGAACCTTCAGCTTCCGACTCCTTCGGGTCAGGCGATATCTCCGGCTGCTTGCCGGCCATCGCCACAACTCGCTCAAGGAGTCGCTTCTTGGCTGCAATCACCAGGGACTCGGCCAGCCGACTGCTCTCGGCCGTGCAAGCGGACAACTTCCGGTAGTCACCGGCCAGAGTCAGAATTCCCCTGGAACTGGGCATCTTCATCTTGAGGTAGGCGTAGTAGGGGACCACCATGAACTTGGCCTAGGCGGGCTGGCCAAGTAGCGCATGGTATGGGCTCTCAAGGTCCACTACCTCAAACCAAACAGACTCTCTTCGGAAGTGATCTTTGTCCCCAAAGAGGACGTCAATCAGGATCTTGCCGATTGGTGAGCAGGAAAGCCCAGGAACAATGCCGTGGAACACAGTCCGGCTATTCTGAAGTTGTCTCTGCTTGATTCCTAACTTCTCCATGGTGTCCTTGTACAGGATGTTGATGCTGCTGCCCCCATCTATCAGGACTCGCGAGAAACGCGCGGCCCGTTTTTCCGTGGCAAAGGTGGTGTCCAGGACCAAGGTGTAGGAGCCCGGACTCGGCATCACTTCTGGGTGGTCAGCCCTGCTCCAGCTGATGGGCCTCTCAGACCAGTGCATGAACTCTGGCGCCTCTGAGGCTACTGCGTTCACCTTTTGTCGCTGCAGCCGCCTGCTACGTCGATCGTCATCCACACTGGTGAACACCACGTAGGCTCCGTGCTCTTCAGGGTATTCGTCTTGTACTGCGCCGACTGGCCTGACTGCCGGCTGCTGGGGCGGAGGCGGCTGCCCAACAGGCGGGGGTGGCAGGAGGCTGTCTCCCTTGGCGATCCTGGTGAGCCAGTGGCACTTCCGGGTGGTGTGATTCGACGGCTTTGCGCCGCTGTGGAACTTGCAAGGTCCATCCAAGGTCTGCTCGTAGGAGAAGGCCGGCAACCAGTTCGGCTTGTCGCCTTTCTGTCGCTTGGGCGATGGCTGCTCTTCTGGCTGCTGGGCTTCAACGGTCGTGACCTGCCGGCTGCTGGAAGCCGGCTGCGGGCCTTGCGCTTGTTGTCGCCCTGCTGTTGTCGCCGGCCGGCGTCTGCCGCCGGAGTTCTTGGAGCCTGAGGAGCTACTTTGCCAGTCGTGCTGATTTGAATTTCCATCTTCATGGAGGAGTCGGCCATAGCGTACTTGTCCGCTATGATCAGCAGCTCGTCGAGGGTTTCTGCCTCGTCGCAGAGGAGCTTGTGCCTTAGGAGGGTGCCTTCTCGGCACCCGGCTGTGAAGTACTCGATGGCCTGCACCTCGTGCACGCCCTCGCAGGAGTTTCGGAGCTCAGCCCAACGCGTGAGGTAGTCTCGAGTCGACTCGTCAGGATCTTGCACGCACAAGGAGAGCTGACGAGGCTTGGGAGGACGCTTGTACGTGCCGGTGAAGTTGCGGATGAACGCTTCGGTGAAGTCAACCCAGCTATTGATGCTGCGGGGCTTTAGGCTGTCCAGCCATGTCCGGGCTGTGCCCTGGAGCATGAGCGGAACGTACTTTACTGCGACACGCTTGTTGCCGTTTGCTATGCTGACGGCCGTGGAGTAGTCGACTAGCCAGTCTTCCGGCTTCACGGAGCCGGTATACTTGGGCATGTCTCTTGGGAGCGTGAACCCTCTGGGAAAGGGCTCGTCCCGAATGCGGGGCCCGAAACAAGGTAGACCCAGCTCGTCTTCTTCTTCCAGCGCCAGGGACCGGTGAAGTCGGTCGATCCGATGGCGGGCGTCATTCTCTCCAACTCCCTCTCGGCGGCCAAGGCGGTCACCGAGAGTTGGATGGTCAACAGGCGGCGGGGAGACTCGCCTCTCCTTGCGAGGAGGGGGAGGCGGACAGTCGTCCCATCGTTCCACTGCTCTCGGGCGGCCATCTCGGTCACGCTCTATGGTAATCCGAGTCCGACTGTGGCTGACAGCCGGCTCCTTGTCCTTTCTTCCTCGGGCACCGCCAGTCGGCGTCCGAGACGTCGCGCCTTGATCTCGGTGCGGGTCGTCGTTTGGCCGCTGTGGTGCCTCCGTGCGGTAGCCGGCCTTGTTCTGCGCGGCGGCCGCGTCGAGAAGCCGCTGAACTCGCTCCATCATGAGGCGGCGCTCTTCGCCCTCGAAATTGTCCAGCTCATCCGCCACTGCCTGGGCGGCTCGGATGTTCTCCGCCGGTGTAGCGTACATGGGATGTCTAGCTCCAAATAGGCTGGCAATGGCCACGCCGCGCTGCTGGACCGCGCCAAGGCAGCTGGGCCCTGCCGGGGCCGGCGAGCCGCCAACAGCGCGATCCATCTCCCGCTGGTAAGCTTCTGACAAGTGTCTCATGCTGGCCAGCTTCTTCGCGCCTTCAACAAGCTGAAGGCGGCGTGCTTCTAACGTCTCTGCGTCAGCATCTTCCGGAATGGGCGCAGCTAGGTCTTGCAGCGCCGCGCCGAGTGAGTCGGGCGCCCCTCCGCCAGGGAACTCGTCATGACTGATGACCAGCACCTCAGTGACAGTGCTTCCGTCGCTCTCCACGTGGGGGAGAGGTTCGTCATAGACCACCACGTTGGTGGGGAACGCGTCGACCGACGCGGTGTCGGAGTCGACCAGCATCGGGTCGGTGGAGCCTACGGACTCCAAGTCTACGGCAGGCTCGCTGGAAACGTGGAGTTGATCGAGGAGGCCCGCGAGGAGGTTTTCAGGGCCGCCTGTGCCTGCTTCAAATGTAGGTTCGTCGGAGAGGCGGACCTCGCCGACAAGTTCAGCCAAGGAGCTGGCGGCGCAGGCGATCTCAACGCCGCGCAGCGCGTCGACGCGAACTTCGTCTGGCGTGCCTGGCTGGCTGCGCTCGCCAGGGAGGAAAAGGGTTCCCGTCCAGAACAGATCTCCGGACGGCGGTGCACCATGCCCCAAGGTGGGCGCCAAATGTTGGGGGTTATGTGCGACATATGCCAACGGATGGCTTATCATGGTGGGGGCGAGTAGAATGTCGCCGGTGCCTGGAAATGGGATGAGGCGTAGACATGCACGCCGGCGAATCTTACCCAGCTTCGGGGCTCTCCGGGGAGATAATACCCCTACTGCTGCTCTGCGGGGTCTCCGCATGATCACTATGGTCAAGTGTTTACACGGTTGCTCCTTGAGCTGTGTCTGGTGGTAGGAGAGGGCAAGGCCAGCTCTCTCCTTCTATCTAGTATGGTATAGAACTACTGGGATGCAACCTTTTGCATGGGTGCCTGGGGGGTTTATATAGGCCTACCCCCCAGAGGTACAATGGTAATTCGACTGGGCGCAGGCCCAGCTGTCAGTGCCTCCGACCTCCAACTTCTCCGCTGACTGCTGGGGCCCGCCGACTGGTGGGCCCCGCCGACTGGTCTAGTATGGAGCCGACAGGCCGTGTCCACCGTGGGCGGGTCTTGTCGGCTGCTGATTACTGTAGCCGTGCTCTTGATGACACAAGCTCGGTCATGGGGTCGTGGCAACAGCCCTGATGCCTGGCGGGCGATCACTGTGGCCACTCCCCATCTCTTCTTGATTAATGGCGCGTGGGCCCTGGGGGAGGGCTCGGCCGACTTTCCTGGGCCGACTCCCGATGGGTCCGACTGGCGGTTCTCCCGCCATCTCCCGAGGTCTCACTGACCGGTGGGCCCCGCTACCTCCAGGCCATACAGACAAGCCGTCGTGGGCGCAGGACCCGGTACAGTGGTGCTGATGTCAGGGCCGGCCGGGCAACAGTGCCACGCCGCGGGAAGATCTTCCCAAGTACGGCGTGCTGTAGCCGTGCCTGCCCTTGGTAAGGGGCGGGGAGTGGGCTTCATTGTAGCCACGCCCCTGCCCCGTCCCCTTCGATGAGGTCACGGTTCGTTGGAGTCGCCGGCCGACTCCCCAAAGCTGGCTTCTCTGGAAGTCGCCCTGGGACTCGGCCGTGAGCGGGCAGTCGGCCGCCTTGCCGTAGACTCCCTAGGAGGCGGCTCTTTGCCCTGTGGTCTTGAGGGGCGCAGCCTACCCCGATGTCTTGAAAGGTTATGGGGCTCGGGTTGGCCTACCCGTGGCCCATTACTCCGACAAGGTTAGTCCCAAAAATGATATAAAAGTGTATAATAAAGCCCATAAACATTCAAAACAGTAGATAATATAGCATGGAGCAATCAAAAATTACAGATACGTTGGAGACGTATCAAGCTTGTAGTCTTGCCTCCCAACGTTTTACCTCAAGGGTAATGTCAACAGTAATAGTTCATGAAAACTCACATCCAATTAGCCATATATACCAGGATCTTTCCAACATACTGTGCTTGCCAAAGGATAAAGTGTAAAAAGGAAGGGTGAAAATCACCATGACTCTTGCATAAGGTAGAAGATAATGATAAAAGATAGGCCCTTGGCAGAGGGAAGTAGAGGTTGCCATGCGCTTTTATGGTTGGATGCACAAAATCTTAATGCGAAAGAACGTCACTTTATATTGCCCCTTGTGATATGAACCTTTATTATGCAGTCCGTCGCTTTTATTACTTCCACATCACAAGATCGTATAAAGCTTATTTCTCCCACACCAATCAACCATACATATTTAGAGAGCAATTTTTATTGCTTTGCACGGATGACAGCTTACTTGAAGGATCTTATTCAATCCATAGGTAGATATGGTGGACTCTCATGGCAAAACTGGTTTAAAGGTATTTGGAAGCACAAGTAGTATCTCTACTTGGTGCAATGAATTTGGCTAGCATGAGGGGGAAAGGCAAGCTCAACATGTTGGAGGATCCAAGACAAATAATTTATCTCAGATGTAAGAAAACATAACCCATTACGTTGTCTTCCTTGTCCAATGTCAACTCTTTAGCATGTCATATTTTAATGAGTGCTCACAATCATAAAAGATGTCCAAGATAGTATATCTATATGTGAAGACCTCTCTTTGTTTATTACTTCCTATTAATTGCAACGATGACCAAAACTATGGTTGTCAACTCTCAACAACTTTTATTCATCATACTTTTTCTACGTGAGCTCATTACTCTCCATAGGATCCATACGATCTCTTTGTTTCTTTTTATTTCTTTCTCTTTTCTTTTATTCACTTAGCATCATGGCAAAACAATCAAGCCCTTGACTCAACACTAATCTTTATTATATAGCTCACGGACTCGATTACATAGAAGGATAATAAAGCAAAACTCACAACTAGATCATGCCACAAACTTTATTCTACTAGATCAAAATACTACTAATAAGACCGAACTAAGGAAAACGGTAAAGATAGGAGTTGTGATACGATACCGGGGCACTCCCCCAAGCTTGGCAGTTGCCAAGTGGAGTGCCCATACCCAGATACTCAATTCTTCTTTGTTGGAGGAGACGGTGGTGATTTTGTTGATGGCGTAGGCTTCTTCCTTAATTTATGTTTGAGGACAGAATTTTGGTCCCTTAGGTCCTCGATCTCCTGCTCCAAGCTCAGTATCTTTTTGCATAGTTCCTGCTTGTTCTCCCGCAAGAGGCCAAAAGGGATAAACTCGATCTTAGGTTTCTTTACCCTATCCAGGAGGCTTGACTTTTTGAACTCCACATGCATGTCCCCGGGTTGAAGTAGTGGGACTTCATCTTCATCTGAGCTCGTCTCCTCCTTTCTCTTCGGTTCATAGTCTTCTTCTTCTTCTTCCGTAGTCCAACCACAATGCTCCACATACCCATAAACCTTAGGATCTGCAAGGTAATCAGCCACATAGCTTTCTCCTTCAGTATCCTGGGATGACATGTTGCTCTGTCTGCAGCAGGACAGCTCAAAACAAAGATAGGGGATTTTTGTGTGATACGGGAGTCAAAACCCCCGGGAGATTATATAATGAATTTTTACCGACCAAAATACGTATCGTGCAAGAAAATGGAGTCCGGAAGGCACACGAAGTGCTCACGAGGTAGGGGCGCGCCCTCCACCCTCGTGAGGCCCTCGTGTCCTTCCCGGACTGCTACTTAATTTTCTATTTTTCTAAATATTCCAAAACAGAGAAATATTGCCTTAAAAATTGTTTTGGAGTCGGTTACTTACCGTACCACATACCTATTCCTTTTCGGAGTCTGAAATGTTCTGGAAAGTGTCCCTTATGTATTCCTCCGGGGTTACGGTTTCAATAATATTGGTTTCAACATTTATGGGATTACCTGATATATAATGTTTGATTCTTTGACCATTTACCACCTTCGAATTTGTGCCTTCGAAGTTGTTGATTTTATGTCACCGGAACGATAGACCTCCTCGATAACATAGGGGCCTTCCCATTTAGAGAGAAGTTTCCCAGCAAAAAATCTTAAACAAGAGTTGTATAGCAATACATAATCACCTACATTAAACTCACGCTTTTGTATCCTTTTGTCATGCCATCTTTTAACCTTTTCTTTAAACAACTTGGCATTTTCATAAGCTTGGGTTCTTCATTCATCAAGTGAGCTAATATCAAATAACCTCTTTTCACCGGCAAGTTTGAAATCATAGTTGAGCTCTTTAATAGCCCAATATGCCTTATGTTCTAGTTCGAGAGGTAAGTGACATGCTTTTACATATACCATTTTATACGGAGACATACCCATAGGATTTTTATATGCAGTTCTATAGGCCCATAATGTATCATCAAGTTTCTTGGACCAATTCTTTCTAAACCTATTGACAGTCTTTTGCAAAATTAATTTGAGTTCTCTATTACTCAATTCTACTTGACCACTAGACTATGGGTGATACGGAGATGCAATTCTATGATTGATGTCATATTTAGCAAGCATTTTACGAAAAGCACCATGAATAAAATGTGAACCACCATCAGTCATTAAATATCTAGGGACTCCAAACCTCGGAAAATAACTTCTTTAATCATTTTAATAGAAGTGTTATGATCAGCACTACTAGTTGGAATAACTTCTACCCACTTAGTAACGTAATCAACAGCAACTAAAATATGTGTATATCCATTAGAGGCAGGAAAAGGTCCCATATAATCAAAGCCCCAAACATCAAACGATTCAATAACAAGTGAATAATTCATAGGCATTTCTTGACGTCTACTAATATTACCAATTCTTTGACATTCATCACAAGATAGGACAAACTTACGGGCATCCTTGAAGAGAGTAGGCCAATAAAAACCGGATTGCAATACCTTATGTGCAGTTCTATCTCCCGCGTGGTGTCCTCCATAAGTTTCAGAGTGGCACTTGCGTAGGATATGTTCATGTTCATGCTCAGGTACACAACGTCTAATAACACCATCTACTCCTTTTTTATAAAGATGTGGGTCATCCCAAAAGTAATGTCTCAAATCATAGAAGAACTTTTTCTTTTGTTGGTATGTGAAGCTAGGTGGTATAAATTTAGCGACTATGTAATTAGCATAATCAGCATACCAAGGGGTACTATGAGAAGTACTTATGACATTTAATTGTTCATCAGGAAAACTATCATCTATAGGTAGTGGGTCATCAAGAACATTCTCTAGCCTAGATAAGTTGTCTGCAACGGGTGTCGGTGTCAAAACCGGCGGATCTCGGGTAGGGGGTCCCGAACTGTGCGTCTAGGCCGGATGGTAACAGGAGGCAGGGAACACGATGTTTTACCCAGGTTCGGGCCCTCTTGATGGAGGTAAAACCCTACGTCCTGCTTGATTAATATTGATGATATGGGTAGTACAAGAGTAGATCTACCACGAGATCAAGGAGGCTAAACCCTAGAAGCTAGCCTACGGTATGATTGTTGTATATGGAGTTGATTGCCTACGGACTACAACCCTCCGGTTTATATAGACACCGGATAGGGTTAGGGTTACATAGAGTCGGTTACAATGGTAGGAGATCTTGAATATCCGCATCGCCAAGCTTGCCTTCCACGCCAAGGAAAGTCCCATCCGGACACGGGACGAAGTCTTCAATCTTGTATCTTCATAGTCCAGGAGTCCGGCTGAAGGTATAGTCCGGCTACCCGAACACCCCCTAATCCAGGACTCCCTCAGTAGCCCCTGAACCAGGCTTCAATGACGACGAGTCCGGCGCGCAAATTGTCTTCGGCATTGCAAGGCAGGTTCCTCCTCCAAGTCCTTCATACAAGATTGTAAACACCAAGAGTAGTGTCCGGCTCTGCAAAATAAGCTTCCACATATTGCCATGGAGAGAATAATATTAACACAAATCAAATCTGCTAACGTATTCCGCAGTGCGTCATCACACTACAGGCAAGTCCTTCACTCGAATCGTTTTCACTTTTCCACCTCAGTGTGTTTTGCGAGACGGTTTCCTTGGCACGTGTTGTCAAAGCAAAGATTGTGTACCCCCCTTTTACGGGATTCTCATCAATACGGACGTGGGTAACCCAAGCGCGCCACTTATCATGGCGCTTGGGAGGCAAGCGAGTTTTACTAGGCAGGTGGGGACGCACAACCGCATCCGCCCATATAAGGGGACAAGGATCCACCTTTTTACCTACGCCTTCTTCCTCCCTTGCCTATCTATCTCCTGCGCACCCGAGCTCCAGCGCCCAAGCCCGCACTTCCCACCTCAACCTTCTCCAGCAATGTCCGGAGCGGGAGGCAAGTGGATGGTCTGCTCCGCCACGGAGGGCAAAGTCAAGAAGCTAAGGAATGCCGGATACCTGTCCAAGGACATCGCGCACTGGCTTCCCGAAGAGGGGCAGCTTCTCCCCACCCCAAGGCCCCATGAGAGGGTAGTATTTCTCCCCCACTTCCTCCGCGGACTGGGTTTTTGAAAGCACAAGTGCTCCCTAGGTGGTTTTGGTAATTAATGACAACATATCTCTTGTTGGACTAACGTTTCTATCTAGTATGTTTCAGATAAGTTCAACAATGGAGTGGCATGGACTAAAGGTTGTGGGAAGTTCTCCAAGATGCTAAGGACAAAGGATTGGCTAAAGCTTAAAGCTCAAAACTCTTCATTTTACATTTTAGTGATCCAAGATCACATTGAGTCCATAGGAAAAACCAATACTATCAAGGAGGGATGAGGTGTTACTTAATGAGCCTCTTGCTCAAGTGCTTAATGATATGCTCCAAAATCCTCAACTACTTTCCCACTTCCACATATGACCTAAACCCAAAGCCAAACTCGGACCTACCGATTATTTCTATCCGGCACCACCGAGTTTCACTTGTCATAGCCACTACCAGAAACCCTAATTAGTTCGGTCTCACTGATGGGATCTCGGTCTCACCGAGATGGGCTTGCAAACTCTCTGTTACCTATTGCAATACTCTCGGTCCCACCGAGATATGCAATCGTCCCCACCGAGTTTGCTTGGCCAACTCTCTGTTTCGCTTATTACCCAAATTGGTCCCACCGAGTTTGAGTAATCGGTCAAACCGAGTTTTGGATTTACCCTAACCCTAGCACATCGGTCCCACCGAGTTGATCCAATCGGTCCCACCGAAAACTCTAACGGTCACTAGGTTTACTATTTCGGTCCGACCGAGTTTGTGATTCGGTCCCACCGAGATTGGTAAATTGTGTGTAACGGTTAGATTTTGTGTGGAGGCTATATATACCCCTCCACCTCCTCTTCATTCGATGAGAGAGCCATCAGACTAAGCCTACATTTCCAGCATCCTATTTCTGAGAGAGAATCACCTACTCATGTGTTGAGGCCAAGATATTCCATTCCTACCATATGAATCTTGATCTCTATCCTTCCCCAAGTTGCTTTCCACTCAAATATTCTTTCCACCATATCCAAATCCTGTGAGAGAGAGTTGAGTGTTGGGGAGACTATCATTTGAAGCACAAGAGCAAGGAGTTCATTATCTACACACCATTTGTTACTTCTTGGAGAGTGGTGTCTCCTAGATTGGCTAGGTGTCACTTGGGAGCCTCCGATAAGACTGTGGAGTTGAACCAAGGAGTTTGTAAGGGCAAGGAGATCGCCTACTTCGTGAAGATCTACCGTTAGTGAGGCAAGTCCTTCGTGGGAGATGGCCATGGTGGGATAGACAAGGTTGCTTCTTCGTGGACCCTTCATGGGTGAAGCCCTCCGTGGACTCGCGCAACTGTTACCCTTCGTGGGTTGAAGTCTCCATCAACGTGGATGTAGGATAGCACCACCTATCTGAACCACGGGAAAAACATCCTTGTCTCCAATTGCGTTTGAATTCTCCAAACCCTTCCCTTTACATTCTTGCAAGTTGCATGCTTTACTTTCCGCTGCCTATATACTCTTTGCATGCTTGCTTGATATGTATTATGAATGTTGAAATTGTGTCTAAACTCCACTTAAACCGAAAAAGCTTAAAAACTGCAACTTTAGCATTAAGTGTCTAATCACCCCCCCTCTAGACACATCTACTTCAAGGTCCTACAAGTGGTATCAGAGCTTTGGCCTCCATTGCCTTGGTTTAATCACCATTGGAGGAAGATGGATGTGTCTACTTTAGGGAGTCTTAGACATAGAGTGCCTATTCTTGATGGAGAGTATTTGCATGAGTGGAAAAATGAGATGCTTGTAATCTTCAATCAATATCATTTGAACAAGTATATTGCTAGCCCTTGTGCACCTCATATTGATCCTTTGCATCCTACCCTAGATGAAGATATTGACATGATTCGCAATCTTAGAACTATTGAGCTCATCATTAGAGGATTGCCCAAAAATTTGATTGCTAGTTTTCCTACTCTTAATTGTGCCTATACTATATGGAAATTTCTTGAGGAACGATTTCCCGATCATTCCTTGAAAAATTTGGATGAAATTCTCCATAAATCTATTGCCTTGAGTAAGATGAACTCTAGTGATCCTAGTTTTGGTGATTGTCTATTTGAGCTTACCAATCTCAAGCGTGCTAAAGGAGATGTTGGAATTATTATATCCGAAGCTATAAGAATTCATAAAAGTGACCACTTTGATGATCATTTATCTAATGAATTACCCTCTCTAGGAAATGATGAGTCACAAGATCATGGTGAACATGGATACTATGATGATGATGATGATGATGATGATAGTGACTTCGATCTTGATGATGCAATGAGACATTTTGGTCTTATGGCAAATCTTCGGCGATATGTGTCAGGAGGAAAGGAATGGGTTCTTGATAGTGGATGTACTGATCATATGACCGGAGATGAAGAGATGTTCCGTGAGCTTGCTGAAAATGACGGCCCTCGAAAATATGTCACCTTTGGTGATAATTCAAAGGGTAAAGTGGTTGGCCTTGGTAAGGTGGCCATCTCACATGATAGTTCCATTCAAAATGTCATGCTTGTTAAATCTCTCGGCTACAACTTACTTTCAGTATCTAGACTTGCTGATTTCGGTTTGAATGTCCTATTTACTGAGGTAGATTGCCAAGTATTTCGTCGAGACAATCATAAAATGGTCTTTACCGGTATGCGTAGAGGTGATCTTTACATTGTCTATTTCTCTAAAAAGGCACAACCTAAAACTTGCTTTATTGCTAAATCCTCAAAAGGTTGGTTGTGGCATAGACGACTAGGTCATGTTGGCATGAGAAACCTTGACAAGCTTATTAAAGGAAATCATATCCTTGGAGTTAACGATGTCATATTTGATAAGGATAGACTTTGCAGTGCTTGTCAAGCAGGTAAACAGGTTGGAGGAAGGCATCCCGTGAAGAACATCATGACCACAAGGAGGCCACTCGAGCTACTTCATATGGATCTTTTTGGTCCCAACGCCTACAAGAGTCTCGGTGGAAATTCTTTTGTTCTAGTTATAGTTGATGATTTTTCAAGATTTACGTGGGTGTTCTTTCTTAATGACAAGTCGCAGGTCCAGAAGATCTTCAAAAACTTCGCTAGGAAGGCCCAAAATCAGTTTGACGTGAAGATCAAGAAGGTTCAGAGTGACAACGGAACGGAGTTCAAGAACGCAAATGTGGACACCTTTCTTGACGAAGAAGGGATTTCACACGAGTTCTCGGCTACGTACACACCTCAACAAAATGGAGTTGTTGAGAGGAAGAACCGGACGCTCACCGAAATGGCAAGAACGATGCTTGATGAATACAAGATGCCGAAGCACTTTTGGGCAGAAGCGGTTGAGACAGCTTGTCATGCAACAAATCGCTTGTATCTTCACAAGCTACTCGGCAAGACGGCATACGAGCTCCTCACCGGTAACAAACCCCAAGTTGGATACTTTCAAGTATTCGGCTCAAAGTGCTACATTCTTGACAAGCATCGTCGTTCAAAGTTTGCTCCTAAATCTCATGAAGGTTTTCTACTTGGTTATGGCTCAAACTCTCACACTTACCGTGTCTACAACAATTTCACCCAAAAAGTTGAAGAGACGGTAGATGTGAAGTTTGATGAATCTAATGGCTCGCAAGTAGAGCAATTGCCAATCGATGTAGGAGACAAAGACCCTTCAGAAGCAATCCAAGACTTGTCTATTGGCAAAATTCGTCCAACGAAGGTGAAGGAGAGTACCTCATCCGTCCAAGTGGAAGCTTCTACTTCACGACAAGGTGAACCAAGAATTGATACGGAAGCATCCACAAGTGGGACACACCAAGATGAAGAAGACAAGGAAATGCATCAAGACGAACATCAACAACCTCCTTCTCCACCATGACAAGAGAACGACAACGTCAACAATGAAGAAGGCCAAGAAGAATAACAAGATGAAGAAGATGTTCAACAAAGACCCAAGCAAAAGCTCTCACGAGTTCGAGCAAGAATTGCCAAAGATCATCCCGTCGAGCAAATCTTCAATGATATACAAACCGGGAGAATCACTCGCTCAAAAACTCGTTTAGCTAACTTTTGTGAAAACTATTCATTCATCTCTAGCATTGAACCTATGAAGGTTGAAGAAGCATTGGAAGATCCGGATTGGATAAACGCTATGCATGAAGAGCTACACAACTTTGAGAGAAACCAAGTTTGGACATTGGTTGAGAAGCCTGACAACAACCACAACATCATTGGTACCAAATGGGTGTTTCGCAACAAGCAAGATGAAGATGGACAAGTGGTTCGCAACAAAGCACATCTCGTCGCCCAAGGGTACACACAAGTCGAAGGTATGGACTATGGTGAGACATATGCTCCCGTTGCTAGACTTGAGTCCATTCGCATCTTACTTGCCTATGCTAATCACCATAATATCACCTTGTACCAAATGGACATTAAAAGTGCTTTTCTAAATGGTGAAATAGAGGAGGAAGTTTATGTCAAACAACCTCCCGGCTTTATCAATCCTAAGAAACCAAATCATGTTTACAAACTTCACAAAGCTGTTTATGGTCTTAAACAAGCTCCTAGAGCATGGTATAAATGCTTGACCAAGTTCCTTATTGCAAGTGGTTTTGAAATTGGTAAAATTGATTCTACTCTTTTTACTAAAAGGGTTAATGGAGAACTATTTGTATGCCAAATTTATGTTGATGATATCATATTTGGTTCAACTAACCCTCTCTTTAGTGAAAAGTTTGGAAAGCTAATGTCAGAGAAGTTTGAGATGTCTATGATGAGTGAACTCAAATTCTTTCTCGGTTTGCAAATCAAGCAAACTAAGGAAGGTACATTTGTCTCTCAAACAAAGTACACCAAGGACTTATTCAAGAAGTTCAATATGCAAGAAAGCAAAGGTATGCCTACACCCATGCCTACTAGTGGACATCTTGATTTGACCAAAGATGGTGAACCGGTTGATCAAACGGTTTATCGCTCTATGATTGGTTCTTTGTTATACCTATGTGCTTCACGTCCCGACATTATGCTAAGTGTGTGCATGTGTGCACGTTATCAAGCTGCTCCTAAAGAATGTCATCTTAAGGCCATGAAAAGGATAGTGAGATACTTAATTCATACACCAAACTTTGGCATTTGGTATCCTAAGAGGTCTTCTTTTGATCTTGTTGGCTATTCCGACTCAGATTATGCCGGAGACAAGGTTGATAGAAAGTCTACTTCGGGTACTTGTCAATTTCTGGTAGATCTCTTGTGTCTTGGTCTTCCAAGAAACAAAACTCGGTATCCTTATCCACCGCCGAAGCGGAATACATTGCCGCTGGTTCATGTTGTGCTCAATTACTTTGGATGACCCAAACTCTTAAAGATTATGGGATCTATGTGAAACATGTTCCACTGCTTTGTGACAATGAAAGTGCTATCAAAATTGGTCATAATCATGTACAACATTCTTGAACTAAGCATATTGAAGTTCGTCATCATTTCATTCGTGACCATGTTGCTAAGGGTGACATTGATCTTAAGCATGTTCGCACCGATAAGCAATTAGCAGATATATTTACTAAACCTCTTGATGAGAAAGTATTTTGCAGGTTGAGAGGTGAATTGAACATTATTGATGCTTCGAACTTGGAGTAGGAACTCCATTGGATACATGCAAGACATGAGCTTATGACTAATCCATGATATATCTCTTATGATGACTATCTTATGTCTTGGATATATTTGTACCTTGCATGTTGTCTAACCCATGTAGGTGCTTGGTTGAATCTAATTCCATGAGATTGCGAATCACTCACATCTTGAGCAATCTCTACATCACCAAGTCTCTACACAATGGTGGTTGAAGACAAGGAAGCACAAAACCATTCAAACATATCCTTTGACAAATTCTATGTTGAGCTTCATGATTGTCATTTTTGGATAAACAAGTGCTCTTCCTTGAAAGAACTAACCCATGTAGGTAGATGAACTCAAACTCCAAGTGGTGTTCCCAACTCTTGATGAGCTACATCAACCTTGAGCACCCACACAAGTTCAACTACATGAGCAAGAACCACACCACCACCCAAGGTATGTTATTCCATCTTAGAGAAGCTTTACTCCAAGACATGAGTCAAAGCAACTCAACAAGATGTGAATACATCAAGATGCTTAAACGAAAAGTGGTAACCCCATTTTGAGCTTGAACGATGAGTATGACCTATGATCAAGTGTTCTCACTTGACTCCTAAGTCAATATACTCTAACATAGGTGACTATGTCACCGCCCAACTCTAGATGAAGTTCTCTTGTGTTATTTTCTGTGTTATTGCATTTGTCTCATGCATGTTTATTTTCTTTCTCTTTTTCAAAAACAAAAAAAAAACTTCATCTAGATCTTTTAGTTTCTTCTCTTTTCTTTTTGTTTTTGTTCTGCATTTTCTGCATTCAATTCCTTGCAAATCCTTCAGGTAATTCATTGCAAATCTTTGTGAGATCCTACATGTCTAGTGAGCTGAGGTGACAAGTGTTTTTCTCTGTGTGAACTCGGTTTCACCGACTTGTAATTTTCGGTCCAACCGAATCTTTTCGGTACCACCGAAACATGCCACTCGGTGCCACCAACTTCGCAACAGGAAAAACAGTTTGCCACATGTTCTATATTTCTTCTGATCCAGCTCTACTCAATGAATCTTGTCCTCTACAAGCATCACAGTTTTATCCATTGCTTTGTGCTGAGTCTCAAGGACCAAACCTATACGACGGATTCCAGAAAGCCCCTCTTGGAAATTGATGTCAAAGGGGGAGAGAGAGATCACATCAAAGCTCAAGGGGGAGAGAAAGTCTCAAGGACCAAACCTACAAGAGAAAAAGTATTAAGGGGGAGAAAGAGATTTCCAGGGGGAGAGAATACTCAAGGATCCCAGATGTCCCAGATGCTTGATGTTCAAGAGGAGAGATGTCGCATGTCTTTTTGGGGGAAAGACATGTTCATATGTGCTTATTTGCATTAAGTTCTATTCATTTGTATGTTTTAGCTCTGATTTTCTGTTCCCTATCTTCTCCCAATATCCCATGTAAGATTCAGGGGGAGCAAGACACCTAAGGGAAAGAAATCAGTCAAATTCATTGCATATCTTTACTCTTGGGGACATGTTGAATCCAATGTGGTACCTTGTACTCACTCTCTACATGTCATCCCAGTCTTGGTTCTCTTGTGGCTTCTTTGGTTTGCTCTGGCTAGTGGAGGTACCTGTGTTATCTAACCTTGTTTGTGCAGGTTCATTCCATCCTAAGCCAGCTAAAGACTACAAGGTAAGTGTATGCATCAAAATCATGAGTATGAGGAATTCTTGCTTATGTACATACTGTTTGCAAGGACTCATGAGCATGAAGGTATTTTCCTTGATAATCTTTTGCTCTGATGCATATGGACAAGATACATGTAACACATTGCCTACTCTGTCATGGTTATGCTCTCACATGCCTCTATATTTCACATTTACATGAGTGCATACATGTAGGGGGAGCCTATGCTTGTTACATGTCCTTCCAAAGCTTTACTTGCTGTTCTTTATATCTTTATCTAAAGCTTTGATGTATGTTGCCATCAATTACCAAAAAGGGGGAGGTTGAAAGCACAAGTGCTCCCTAGGTGGTTTTGGTAATTAATGAAAACATATCTCTTGTTGGACTAACGTTTCTATCTAGTATGTTTCAGATAAGTTCAACAATGGAGTGGCATGGACTAAAGGTTGTGGGAAGTTCTCCAAGATGCTAAGGACAAAGGATTGGCTAAAGCTTAAAGCTCAAGACTCTTCATTTTACATTTTAGTGATCCAAGATCACATTGAGTCCATAGGAAAAGCCAATACTATCAAGGAGGGATGAGGTGTTGCTTAATGAGCCTCTTGCTCAAGTGCTTAATGATATGCTCCAAAATCCTCAACTACTTTCCCACTTCCACATATGACCTAAACCCAAAGCCAAACTCGGACCTACCGATTATTTCTATCCGGCGCCACCGAGTTTCACTTGTCACAGCCACTGCCAGAAACCCTAATCAGTTCGCTCTCACCGATGGGATCTCGGTCTCACCGAGATGGGCTTGCAAACTCTCTGTTACCTATTGCAATACTCTCGGTCCCACCGAGATATGCAATCGGCCCCACCGAGTTTGCTTGGCCAACTCTCTGTTTCGCTTATTACCCAAATCGGTCCCACCGAGTTTGAGTAATCGGTCAAACCGAGTTTTGGATTCACCCTAACCCTAGCACATCGGTCCCACCGAGTTGATCCAGTCGGTCCCACCGAAAACTCTAACGGTCACTAGGTTTACTATTTCGGTCCTACCGACTTTGTGATTCGGTCCCACCGAGATTGGTAAATTGTCTGTAACGGTTAGATTTTGTGTGGAGGCTATATATACCCCTCCACCTCCTCTTCATTCGGTGAGAGAGCCATCATACTAAGCCTACATTTCCAGCATCCTATTTCTGAGAGAGAATCACCTACTCATGTGTTGAGGCCAAGATATTCCATTCCTACCATATGAATCTTGATCTCTAGCCTTCCCCAAGTTGCTTTCCACTCAAATCTTCTTTCCACCATATCCAAATCCTATGAGAGAGAGTTGAGTGTTGGGGAGACTATCATTTGAAGCACAAGAGCAAGGAGTTCATTATCTACACAGCATTTGTTACTTCTTGGAGAGTGGTGTCTCCTAGATTGGCTAGGTGTCACTTGGGAGTCTCCGACAAGATTGTGGAGTTGAACCAAGGAGTTTGTAAGGGCAAGGAGATCGCCTACTTCGTGAAGATCTACCGCTAGTGAGGCAAGTCCTTCGTGGGCGATGGCCATGGTGGGATAGACAAGGTTGCTTCTTCGTGGACCCTTCGTGGGTGGAGCCCTCCGTGGACTCGCACAACCGTTACCCTTCGTGGGTTGAAGTCTCCATCAACGTGGATGTAGGATAGCACCACCTATCTGAACCACGGGAAAAACATCCTTGTCTCCAATTGCGTTTGAATTCTCCAAACCCTTCCCTTTATATTCTTGCAAGTTGCATGCTTTACTTTCCGCTGCCTATATACTCTTTGCATGCTTGCTTGATATGTATTATGAATGTTGAAATTGTGTCTAAACTCCACTTAAACCGAAAAAGCTTAAAAACTGCAACTTTAACATTAAGTGTCTAATCACCCCCCTCTAGACACATCTACTTCAAGGTCCTACAGTTTTCCACTCCACCCATTTGTCCGGGGGCTCATGTTCTACTACGGTCTGGATTTCCACGATCTGGCTCCGAACTTCATCCTCAACATCTCGGCGTTTATCGTCGTGTGCGAGGCTTTTCTCCGCGTCCGCCCTCATTTCGGCCTCTGGCTTAAGACCTTCAACATCAAGCCCAAGGTGGTGCACGACAGCCAGGCGGAGTGCGGAGGCGCCATGGCGGGCAAGATGGCCAATGTCCTATGGTTCGAGGGCTCTTTCGTGGAGACCCTAAAGGGATGGCAATCCGGGTGGTTTTATATCACCGAGCCACGCGATCTGGAATGGACCGCGTCCCCTGAGTTCCGATCCGGACCCCCCACGCGGCTTATGTCCTGGAAAGAGACGGGCTTGTCGTGGGGTGACGAAAAAGAGGTGACCGGATTGCAAACATGCATCCAGTCCCTGGTGAACAAGCCAGTCCGGCTTGTTAAGCTTTTTTCATAGTTTGACTCTATGCGGGATCTAAACTCCCTTACCTTTGATAGGCTTGGCGGGCGATATCCAGACCGATTAACTGTCCGGCTCCGCTGCCCGAAGACCTAGCCCCAGCTCTACTAGCAAAGCTGCTGGTTTCGGCGCCTTATGTGGTGCCGGAGAAGAAGGCCAAGAAGAAGAAGACCACGGGGACTCGAAAGAGTGCCCGCAACATGGTGGTGTCGGACTCATCATCTGACGAGTCCGAGATGCCCTCCTCCCGCGAAAACGAGGAGGAGGAAGAAGAAAACTCTCCCCCCCATCGGAGGGAGGAGAGAAGAGGAAGGCCGCCCCAATGGGGGAGGCCGAGGGGTCTAGGAAAAGGAAGACCCCTCCGCCGGACTACGCCCCCAACAGCGAAGAGGGTAAAGAGGAGTGGCCAAACAGGGCCAAGCGTCCGGCGAAATCGTAAGTTCGGATATCAGAATAACTCATGATGTTCCTTTGTTGCACATCTTTCCCTAATGTTGAATGTAATTATGCAGTCCGCCCGGGCCGAATTCGACGAATCGTCGGGTGGCTCCCTGGACTCATCGGACGTGAACTCAGTTCCGCCCGCTGTCTCCCCCCGCACTGCAGATGACGCCGAAGTGGCGTCGCGAAAAGCTCCGGGGCAGGAGGTGGTGGTCCCGGAGGAGCCGCAAGGCAACCTTCCGGACTCCAGGAGTGAAGGGGATAAGGCTCCCCAGGGCTCTCAGTCCGGCTTTGTGCCGGACACCGCGCCGGAATCTTCCACATTTCTGGACCGCGGTAGGTGAAATCCTTCCAAGAGGAGCAAGCCTTCTGAGCCGGCGGCCTCCGTCCAACCGGAGGTGCCAGACAATCTGCTGGAGGTGCTTGACGATGCCTCCATCGATGAGGGGCACCGTACTATTATGAGTACGGTGATCCAGAAGTTTCAGTCCGCCAAGAGCGGACTGACTGAAGCTTGCGCTAGCCTTCTAACAGGCTTCGAGGTAAGTAAAAATATGTAAAAATATTACCGCATAGACAGTAGCCCCTGATGCTCTGTTTGGCGTTCGGAAAGAAAAGCCGAATAGAGGATCTATTAAATTTCGCGGGAGTCTAAAAAAGAGTCAATATGCGTATGCAGGCTTCGCTGCTATCCACCGCCGCACTGACTGTGGAGGTGGGTGTCCTGAAGCAGGACCTCGAGCGGACCGAGCAAGAGCTTGGCCTTGCCAAGCGGCGGCTCGAGGAGGAAGAAGGTAAGAAATACCTTACAGAAAAAGTGTCTATAAAAAGGCTTGATTGCAAAAAAGAGTTACAGGATTGTACTGCTTATTGTAGGGGCCATGACTGAGGTGGTGACCCTTAAGCAGGCGCTGTCTGAGGCCGAAAAGAAAACGGCCGCGGAGCGCACCGAGCGAGACAGACTTGGGGCTCAGGTCGGCGAGGTGCAGCAAGAGCTGCAGGCTCTCATGAAAAAACATGAGAGTTTGGAGCTGGAGTCAAAGGCGCAAGCATCTGAGCTTGCAACGGCCCTAGAGGCTACCAAGTCTGCCAGGGCCGAAGCCCAAAAGGCCCTCCAAGAGTTGGAGGAGATGAGGAAGATAGCAGCGGGTAAGGCATTCTTTATGCAAAGCAAAAATATAAAAGTGAACTACCTGTTACTTACCCGAATCCAGAGCTCTCCAGGGACATTCGCAGATCTTCCCCGCAGCGTATCCGCCGCCGCCGCATTCTACCGAGCTGAAGAGGGTAGCTCGATGGAGAAGGTGTTCTGGTCTCAGTATTCTGAGGCCAGACACCCTGTGCCCTTGAGCGACCAGCTGAAACAGCTGGTCAAGCTCCACAAGGCAGCCGAGCAGGCCATGAAGGGCTTCATAGTTTGGCTGTGGCCCAGAGAGGCCCTGCCTGGGAGCTATTTCGGGCTGGTGCGGCGGCTGGTGGAGGCCTGTCCGAGGGTTGAGGTCATCAAGCACTCCGTCTGCATCGAAGATGCCCGTCGGGCCCTTGCCCGTGCAAAGGTGCATTGGGGTAAGCTGGACGGTGAGAAGCTTGTGAAGGATGGGTCGCCGCCGGGGAAGGAGCATCGCAAGCCCGAGAACTACTACAAGGATGTTCTTGCAGGTGCCCGCCTTGTGGCGGATGAATGTACCAAGGATGTGATATTTGAATGAACTCGCTCGTGTTTATCCTGTGCGCTGAAAACTTGTTCATATGCGCTAAGCAATGCTTATTGAATTTAAAATATTACTTTCTGTGCGGCCGTTTATCAAAAATTGAGAGATGGCCAGTCGTCGGCTTCTGCCCCCGTGCCACTAGTGCTGGGGTGTTCGGGATAAACCTGAGCGCTCTTGTTCCCTTAGTTGGGTCCTTCGAGGGAGGCGCTCAGCACAACGAACTAGGCAATCGGACTATAATGCTTGAACACTCTCACTTAGCCATAGAACTCTATAATTTTAAATTTCGGCGAAGCCCCTAGTTCGGAAGACCGAGTTTGGGGCGCTATCCACGCCTTGGCCGGACAAAGCCAGCTCCTCGCTCGAAGCGGCATAAGCCTTTAGGGACTCGAAAAACCTCTCGAACAGCGACCGGTCTCTCGCCACATCATGACAGTCAGTTTTAGCTTTCTCCACTGAGGTGCTTAACCCAGCTGAACCGGGGCACAATCGCAGTGGTTCTCCTAGTGCTACCTTAGCCGATAGAGCGGAACGTAAGGCACCAAAACATAGGAGCCGGGCAAACCCAACTATTGACCCAAATCATGATTCGAAGCCGATGCATATAGTGCTATAAGTTCGGGGTGTCACACTTGTGAAAGTGTACGGACTTCTCACACCATTATGAGGGGTACTGAAGCCCCTGGCGTGTTTGCCATACCATGGTGTACGGGTGCAATCATGTCATTTAATAAACATAAATGTGAGAAGAAGATAATGCAAAAAATAGACAAGAAGCTAAGCATTGTTTATAGAGAGGCTATTTATCAAAGCCGAACGATACAAATAGTGTGGTAAGCAAAAGATATTGGACTATTCAGTATGTCCTGACCAGGGGGAGGCCGCGGAATTGTATTTAAAACAGGTATACCGCTCGTAGCAGAGACCACCTGGGAGTTCCATAATGCGGCATGGCTTGTCTGCCTCCCTGGATCTTGCATCGTTTGTGCGGCAGTTGAATTGCCGAACAGGTCGTCCGAAGTATGGAGTCCTGAAAGTAAGAAAAAACTAAAAAAAGAATCCGGCAGCCCCTAGTACGTTTTAAGCCGTATTTTGGGCGTGTCGTTATTGTGCCCCTTCCCCTGTGCCCATGGTATTTCAAGGGCGTAGTTATGTGCGCGAGGTACTGGTTTCGCTATGTCGCGAAAGCTGGGGTTGGCGCCGCATTGCTACACTTGCTCAGAGTGTGCCAGGCGGTCCTGCTGTGGGTTACTCCGGGCGTGCTTGGCAGTGTCTGGGTTTTTAATGGCCGGACAGGAGAATTGCCTGAGAAGGCTACTTTGTACCTCCGCTGCGAGAGCCGCCGTATGCTCCTCCGTACGGAGGGAGCGTTCGGTGTTTCCGTTGACCGTAATTACTCCTCGAGGGCCTGGCATCTTGAGCTTGAGATATGCGTAGTGCGGCACCGCATTGAACTTTGCGAATGCGGTTCGTCCGAGCAGGGCGTGATAGCCACTGCGAGACGGGACTATATCGAAGATTAACTCTTCGCTTCGGAAATTGTCCGGGGATCCGAAGACCACGTCAAGTGTTACTGAGCCTGTGTAGTTGGCTTCTACACCTGGTATAACGCCTTTAAGGGTCGTTCTTGTAGGCTTAATCCTTGAGGGGTCTATGCCCATTTTCCGCACTGTATCCTGATAAAGCAGGTTCAGGCTACTGCCGCCGTCCATGAGGACTCTTGTGAGATGAAATCCGTCGATGATTGGGTCGAGAACCAATGCGGCGAAGCCACCATGACGGATGCTAGTGGGATGGTCCCTTCGATCAAAAGTGATAGGGCAGGAGGACCATGGGTTGAACTTTGGGGCGACTGGCTCCATCGCGTATACGTCCCGTAGCGCACGCTTCCGCTCCTGCTTGGGAATGTAGGTTGCGTATATCATGTTCACCGTCCGCACTTGTGGGGGAAAGCCCTTCTGTTTGTTCGGCGGCTTGGGCTCCTCGTCGTCGCTGTGCAGCCCCTTGTCTCTGTTTTCGGCCCTTAACTTGTCTGCCTGCTTGAACACCCAACAATCCCTGTTAGTGTGATTGGCTGGCCTTTCGGGGGTGCCATGTATCTAGCACAAGCGATCGAGTATTCGGTCCAAACTGGACGGGCCCTGAGTATTCTTTTTGAATGGCTTTTTCCGCTGACCGGATTTATAGCCTTTGAATCTGGCATTGGCTGCCGTGTATTCGTTGATGTCGCTGCTAACGCGGCGTTTTTGCTTATTCCGACATGTCCTGCCACTTTTGTCCTTGGTATCCAAATTACCAGGGTTCTTTGATAAGTTGTTACTGCAAGCTAGCCAGCTGTCTTCTCCCGCGCAAAAGTGGGTCATGAGTGTCGTGAGGGCTGCCATGGATTTCGGCTTTTCCTATCCCAGGTGCCGGGCAAGCCACTCGTCGCGGATGTTATGCTTGAAGGCTGCTAGGGCCTCTGCATCCGGACAGTCGACTATCTGGTTTTTCTTTGTTAGGAACCGTGTCCAGAATTGTCTGGCCGATTCCTCTGGCTGCTGAATTATGTGGCTTAAGTCGTCGGCATCCGGTGGTCGCACGTAAGTGCCCTGGAAGTTGTCAAGCAATGCGGCTTTCAGGTCCTCCCAAGAACCGATTGAGTATGCTGGCAAGTTGTTAAGCCAATGTCGGGCCGGTCCTTTAAGTTTGAGCGGGAGGTATTTGATGGCGTGTAGATCATCTCCGCGTGCCATGTGGATGTGAAGGAGATAATCCTCGATCCATACCGCCGGATCTGTTGTGCCATCGTATGATTCGATGTTTACTGGTTTGAAACCCTCTAGGATTTTATGATCCATTACTTCATTTGTGAAGCATAGCGGGTGTGCGGCGCCTCTGTACTGGGCTATATCACGACGCAGCTCGGAAGAGCTATGTCTGTTGTGTTCGGCCCGGCCGGATTTGTCGTATCCGGAGTGAAGATCATTGTCACATGCCATAGGGCGCCTGCGTGATCCGTAGATCGATCTTGTTTGTCTTGCCTTATCCTCCAGTATGTCTCGCGGGTCGGGCGCATTTTCTCGTGCCTTAGTTGAGCGGCGTCGGGGCATGGCTTGGGTGGAGGGCCGAGAGGCCTCTCTGTCGCGGCAGCGAGGTGGCCGGTCTGCCATGTCATGTGCTGGTGATGTAGGTGCTTCCTCCTCTGATCGGGGTAGCGGCCTGCGCTTCGGGTAACTCTTGAGGGGCGTTCGAGTTCATACTCTTCGGCCACAAGGACTTCAGTCCATCTGTCAGCTAGCAAATCTTGGGCAGCTCTAAGTTGTTGCTGCTTTTTCTTGAGGCTGCTTGCCGTGGCTAAAAGCCTGTGTTTAAAATGCTCTTGTTCGGCGGGGTCTGATGGTATGACGAATTCGTTGTCATCGAGGCTTGCCTCGTCTTCGGAGGGAGGCGTATAGTTATCATCCTCGACCTCTCTGTCTGCCGTTCTCTCATGAGGGTTGGCTTCTCCATCTTCCTGTGCCGAATCTTGCTGAGGTGGGTGTTCTTCGGCGCTATCCGGGGTAGTATTATCTCCCATGCCGGAATCACCGTTTTTGCTTTGGCGGGATTTAGAGCGGCGCCGCTGACGCCGGCGCTTTGGCTGTTTCTTGGGGGCGTCATCCCCCACTGTTCCATCACCATCTCCATCTTTTGGAGTATCCACCATATATATGTCATATGACTAGGTGGCCTTCCAGCGCCCTACAGGTGCTGGTTCCTGTTCATCTCCTACATTATCGTCCATGCCGTCGATGTCATCGGAGCCGAAGTCAAGCATGTCGGTTAGATCGTTGACAGTGGCTACAAAGTGGGTGGTGGGTGGGCTTTGAATTTCCTCATCGTCTGTATCCCATCCTCGCTGACCGTAGTCCGGCCAGGGTTCTCCTGATGAAGAGAGAGACTTAAGAGAATTCAGGATGTCGCCAAAAGGCGAATGCTGAAAGATGTCTGCGGCGGTGAACTCCATTATTGGCGCCCAATCGGATTCGATTGGCAGGGGCGCGGGGGGTTCGGAGTTCGGGGAGGAGTCCGGATCCTCGGAGTCACGGGTCGTGCAGAGTGCGGGGCTAGCGTTCGGCTCGATCGCTTTCGGGGTCGCAGCCCCCGAGGTGACGTCCAACCGCTCATCCTCGATTGGCGCACTAGGCTCCGAGTTAGGGGTCAGAACCGATGCGTGTGCGGCCTCCAGGACACTGTCCGGGGGCAGAGCTAGATCATGCCCCTCGAGGTAGTGCGGCGCGCTTGGCCATGGCTCGAACCCGTCGAAGATCAAGTCTCCGCGGATGTCAGCCGTGTAGTTTAAGCTTCCAACCTTGACTTGATGGCCAGGGGCGTAGCTTTCGATCTTCTCCAGGTGGCCGAGCGAATTGGCCCGCAGAGCAAAGCCGTCGAAGACGAAGATCTGTCCGGGGAGAAAAGTCTCACCCTGGACCGCATCGTTGTTGATGATCAAAGGAGCCATCGGGCCTAAAGGCGACGACACAGAGGAACTCTCAATGAAAGCACCAACGTCGGTGTCAAAACCGGCGGATCTCGGGTAGGGGGTCCCGAACTGTGCGTCTAGGCCGGATGGTAACAGGAGGCAGGGAACACGATGTTTTACCCAGGTTCGGGCCCTCTTGATGGAGGTAAAACCCTACGTCCTGCTTGATTATTATTGATGATATGGGTAGTACAAGAGTAGATCTACCACGAGATCAAGGAGGCTAAACCCTAGAAGCTAGCCTACGGTATGATTGTTGTATATGGAGTTGATTGCCTACGGACTACAACCCTCTGGTTTATATAGACACCGGATAGGGTTAGGGTTACATAGAGTCGGTTACAATGGTAGGAGATCTTGAATATCCGCATCGCCAAGCTTGCCTTCCACGCCAAGGAAAGTCCCATCCGGACACGGGACGAAGTCTTCAATCTTGTATCTTCATAGTCCAGGAGTCCGGCTGAAGGTATAGTCCGGCTACCCGAACACCCCCTAATCCAGGACTCCCTCAACGGGGTTTTCATCTCCTTTCCTATCAACAATATGCAAATCAAATTCTTGTAGCAAGAGAACCCATCTAATAAGTCTAGGTTTAGCATCTTTCTTTTCCATAAGATATTCAATAGCAGCATGATCGGTATGGATAGTTACTTTAGAATCAACAATATAAGGTCTGAACTTATCACAAGCAAATACAACTGCTAAAAGTTCTTTTTCAGTAGTAGCATAATTTCTTCGAGCATTGTCTAGAGTCTTACTAGCATAATGGATAACATTTAATTTCTTATCAACTCTTTGCCCTAGAACAGCACCTACAGCATAATCACTAGCATCACACATAATTTCAAAGGGTAAATTCCAATCAGGTGGCTGAACAATAGGTGTAGAGACTAATGCTTTCTTAAGTATTTCAAATGCTTCTACACAATCATCATCAAAGACAAATGGTATATCTTTTTGTAATAAATTAGTCAGAGGCCGAGAAATTTTTGAGAAGTCCTTGATGAACCTCCTATAAAATCCGGCGTGACCAAGGAAACTTCTTATACCTTTGATGTCCTTGGGACATGGCATCTTTTCAATAGCATCAACCTTGGCTTTATCAACTTCAATACCTCTTTCAGAAACTTTATGCCCCAAGACAATACCTTCATTAACCATAAAGTGGCACTTTTCCCAATTCAAGACAAGATTAGTTTCTTCACATCTCTGCAAAACTCGATCAAGATTGCTCAAGCAATCATCAAAAGAAGATCCATAGACGGAAAAGTCGTCCAAACCTCATAAATCTTTTCACAAAAGTCAGAGAATATAGCCATCATGCATCTTTGAAAGGTAGCAGGTGCATTACATAAACCAAAAGGCATACGTCTATAAGCAAAAGTACCAAAAGGGCATGTAAAAGTAGTCTTTGATTGATCTTTAGCCGACACAGGTATTTGAGAGAAACCAGAATAACCATCTAGAAAGCAGTAATGTGTATGTTTGCATAATCTTTCTAGCATTTGATCGATAAAAGGTAAGGGGTAATGATCTTTCTTAGTAGCCTTATTTAATTTGCGGAAATCAATTACCATCCTATAACCGGTAATAATTCTTTGTGGAATCAATTCATCTTTATCATTAGGAACAACAGTAATACCTCCCTTCTTAGGGACATAATGAACATGACTTACCCACTGACTATTAGCAACGGGATAAATTATACCTGCCTCCAGAAGCTTTAGTATTTCTTTTCTTACCACTTCTTTCATTTTAGGATTCAGACGTCGTTGAGGATCACGAACTGGTTTGGCATCTGCTTCCAAATTTATTTTATGTTGACATAGAGTGGGACTAATGCCCATAAGATCATCAAGAGTATATCCAATAGCAGCATGGTGCTTCTTCAGAGTTTTCAATAATCTTTCTTCTTCATGCTCTGAAAGGTTAGCACTAATAATAACAGGATATATCTTCTTTTCATCAAGATAAGCATATTTAAGATTATAAGGCAACGGTTTAAGCTCAAACACGGGATCACCCTTAGGTGGAGGAGGATCCCCTAGGATTTCAACAGGCAAATTGTGTTTTAGCATATGTTCTTGTTTAAAGAATACTTCATCTATTTCCCTTCTTTCATTCATAAACATATCATTCTCATGGTCTAGCAAATATTGTTCTAAAGGATCATTAGGAGGTACGGCAATAGAAGCAAGACCAATAATTTCATCCTTACTAGGCAATTCTTCTTCACGGTGTTGTTTACTAAATTTAGAGAAATTAAACTCATGAGTCATATCATCCAAGCCAATAGTAACAACATTCTTTTCGCAGTCTACCCTAGCATTAACTGTATTCAAGAAGGGTCTACCAAATATAATGGGACAAAAGCTATCTTGTGGAGAACTAAGAACAAGAACATCAGTAGGATATTTAGTTTTCCCGCACAAGACTTCAACATCTCTAACAATTCCCATTGCTGAAATAGTATCTCTATTAGCAAGTTTAATTGTGACATCAATATCTTCTAACTCAGCAGGTGCAATTTCATGCTTGATTTCTTTATACAAGTCATAAGGTATAACACTAGCACTAGCACCCATATCACATAAGCCATGATAACAATGATCTCCTATTTTAACAGAAATAACAGGCACGCCTATCACGGGTCTATGTTTATCTTTAGCACAAGGTTTAGCAATTCTAGCAGTTTCACCGCAGAACTGAATAACATGCCCATCAATATTATCAGACAAGAGCTCTTTAACAATAGCAATATTAGGTTCAACTTTAACTTGCTCAAGATGTGTATATGTTTTAATATTGCTTTTACGAACCACAGTTAAAGCTTTAGCATGATCCTTTATCCTAACAGGGAAAGGTGGTTTCTCAGCATAAGAAGTAGGAACAATAGGATCATTATAAGTGACAGTCTTTTCTTCAACTTTAATAGGTGCAGCTACTTTTACTTCTATGGGAGATCAACATAAGTAGCAAAAGATTCACAGAAAGAAGCTACTATCTCAGAAGCAAGTCCATATTTAGTGCTAAACTTATGGAAAGCATCGGTACCCATGAAATATTTAACACAATCAAACTTAGGTGTCATACCTGACACCTTACCATTATCGAGGTACCAATCTTCAGAGTTGCGTTTAATTCTATCCAATAAATCCCATTTGAATTCAATAGTATTCATCATAAAAGAGCCAGCACAAGAAGTATCAAGCATGGTGCGATTGTTATCGGAAAGCCGAGCATAAATTTTTTGAAGAACTGTTTCTCTTGGAAGCTCATGATTGGGGCATGAATATAACATTGATTTAAGCCTCCCCCAAGCTTGAGCGATGCTTTCTCCTTCGCGAGGCCAAAAATTAGATATATAATTGCGATCACGATGAACAAGATGCATAGGGTAATACTTTTGATGAAATTCCAATTTCAATATTCTATAGTCCCATGATCCCATATCATCACATAGCCTATACCATGTCAATGCGTCTCCCTTCAAAGATAAAGGGAAGACCTTCTTATCAGCAACATCATCGGAAATACCTACAAGCTTAAATAATCCACAAACTTCATCCACATATATTAGGTGTTCATCAGGATGCTTTGTTCCATCTCCTATAAAAGGATTAGCTAGCAGTTTTCTATTATACTTGAAGGATACTCATAAGGAATTTCATTTTCAATAGGTTCAGTAGGTTGAGGAGCAACTCTTTGCTCTACTGGTCGGGGTGAAGATACCCCGAACAAGCCTCTCAGAGGATTACTTTCCATAGTAACAAGTGACAGTAAATTTCAGCACACTATATAAATTTTTCCTTACCAAATTCCACCTACCAAAGGCGCTTCACTCCCCGGCAACGGCGCCAGAAAAGATTCTTGATGAACCACAAGTATAGGGGATCTATCGTAGTCCTTTCAATAAGTAAGAGTGTCGAACCCAACGAGGAGCAGAAGGAAATGATAAACGGTATTCAGCAAGGTATTCTCTGCAAGTACTGAAATAAGTGGTAACATATAGTTTTGTAATGAGATAATTTGTAACGAGCAACAAGTAACAAAAGTAAAAAAGTGCAGCAAGGTGGCCCAATCCTTTTTGTAGCAAAGGACAAGCCTGGACAAACTCTTATATAAGGAAAAGCGCTCCCGAGGACACATGGGAATATCGTCAAGCTAGTTTTCATCACGTTCATATGATTCACGTTCGGTATTTTGATAATTTGATATGTGGGTGGACTGGTGCTTGGGTGCTGTTCTTACTTGAACAAGCATCCCACTTATGATTAACCTCTATTGCAAGCATCCGCAACTATAACAAAAGTATTAAGGTAAACCTAACCATAGCATGAAACATATGGATCCAAATCAGCCCCTTACGAAGCAACGCATAAACTAGGGTTTAAGCTTATGTCACTCTAGCAACCCATCATCTACTTATTACTTCCCAATGCCTTCCTCTAGGCCCAAATAATGGTGAAGTGTTATGTAGTCGATGTTCACATAACACCACTAGAGGTTAGACAACATACATCTCATCAAAATATCGAACGAATACCAAATTCACATGACTACTAATAGCAAGACTTCTCCCTTGTCCTCAGGAACAAACGTAACTACTCACAAAGCATAAACATGTTCATAATCAGAGGGGTATTAATATGCATAAAGGATCTGAACATATGACCTTCCACCAATTAAACCAACTAGCATCAACTACAAGGAGTAATTAACACTACTAGCAACCTACTAGCACCAATCCCGGACTTGAAGACAAGAATCGGATACAAGAGATGAACTAGGGTTTTGAGATGAGATGGTGCTGATGAAGATGTTGATGGAGATTGCCCTCTCCCGATGAGAGGAGCATTGGTGATGACGATGGCGATGAATTCCCCCTCCGGGAGGGAAGTTTCCCCAACAGAACAGCTCTGCCGGAGCTCTAGATTGGATCCGCCAAGGTTCCGCCTTGTGGCGGCGGAGTTTCGTCCTGAAAGGTTGCTTCTTATTTTTTTCTCGATGAAATACTTCATATAGGAGAAGATGGTCATCGGAGAGCCACCGGGGGGCCCATGAGGCAGGGGGCGTGCCCTAGGGGGGCGCCCCCCACCCTCGTGAGAAGGGTGTGGGCCCCCGGTCTTCATCTTCGGCGAAGATTTTTCATTATTTATTATAAGGTGTTCCGTGGAGTTTCAGGACTTTTGAAGTTGTGCAGAATAGGTCTCTAATATTTGCTCCTTTTCCAGCCCAGAATTCCAACTGCCGGCATTCTCCCTCCTTATGTAAACCTTGTAAAATAAGAGAGAATAGCCATAAGTATTGTGACATAATGTGAAATAACAACCCATAATGCAATACATATTGATATAAAAGCATGATGCAAAATGGACGTATCAACTGTCCTTACTTGGACAAGCATCCCACTTATGATTAACCTCTACTGCAAGCATCCGCAACTACAACAAAAGTATCAAGGTAAACCTAACCATAGCATGAAACATATGGATCCAAATCAGCCCCTTACGAAGCAACGCATAAACTAGGGTTTAAGCTTTTGTCACTCTAGCAACCCATCATCTACTTATTACTTCCCAATGCCTTCCTCTAGGCCCAAATAATGGTGAAGTGTTATGTAGTCGACGTTCACATAACAGCACTAGAGGAGAGACAACATACATCTCATCAAAATATCAAACGAATACCAAATTCACATGACTACTAATAGCAAGACTTCTCCCATGTCCTCAGGAACAAACGTAACTACTCGCAAAGCATAATCATGTTAATAATCAGAGGCGTATTAATATGCATATAGGATCTGAACATATGATCTTCCACCAAATAAACCACTAGCATCAACTACAAGGAGTAATTAACACTACTAGCAACCTACTAGTACCAATCCCGGACTTGGAGATAGGAATTGGATACAAGAGATGAACTAGGGTTTGAGAGGAGATGGTGCTGGTGAAGATGTTGATGGAGATTGCCCTCTCCCGATGAGAGGAGCGTTGGTGATGATGATGGCGACGATTTCCCCCTCCCGGAGGGAAGTTTCCCCAGCAGAACAGCTATGCCGGAGCCCTAGATTGGTTCCGCCAAGGTTCCGCCTCGTGACGGCGGAGTTTCGTCAAAGGAGATGGCTTATGATTTTTTTTTCTCATCGAAAGACTTCATATAGCAGAAGATGGTCATCGGAGGGCCACCAAGGGGCCCACGAAGTAGGGGGCACGCCCAGGGGGTAGGGCGCGCCCCCACCCTCGTGGGCAGGGTGTGGCCCCCTGGTGAACTTCTTGCGCTCGGTATTTTTATATATTCTGAAAATGTCTTCCGTGAAGTTTCAGGACTTTTGGAGCTGTGCAGAATAGGTCTCTAATATTTGCTCCTTTTCCAGCCCAGAATCCCAGCTATCGGCATTCCCCCTCTTTATCTAAACCTTGTAAAATAAGAGAGAATAGGCATAAGTATTGTGACATAATGTGTAAAAACATCCCACAATGTAATAAATATCGATATAAAAGCATGATGCAAAATGGACGTATCAGGCTACAACAATCCATATGTCGAGGCAGACTGCATGGAAGTGATTGATATAGTGATCAATGCAGGAAACTCTCTAGGACCGGCAGCAGCCTTAGACTGCCCATAGTGGGAGTAACATAGGTGGTAACATAACAATCTAGGCAAAATAGATGATGTGACATGTAATTAATGAAGAAAGAGAGGCATGTGGTAACATAGCTAATTACTGTAACATCACACATATCAAGAAAGGATGAGTCTATAATATAATAAATGAAGTGATGCATGACACAACACATATGTTACTACCCACTATGGCGGTAGTAACATAGACTAGTAACATATGCATGTTACTACTCTAAGTTACTCCCCGCTGTGACTAGTATTATATGAAGAATGCTCCTTTTGAAGTCGAAATGTTTCTTCTTTTATTTTTAAGCACTGTCCTAGGCAAGCCAATATGGTTGCTGATGCTCTAGCTAATAGATTGGAGCGCGATCGATTCATTTCATGATATCAGGAACCTCCCGACTTTCTTGCAGATATTTTAGCAACTTTCTTGATCATATCTTAGCAAACGATGTATCTCTCTTTGCGCATGAAATATAAAGTGCCATGATGGCATTTTCCCCTAAAAATGCACCGGTGCTTAAATAAACACCGATTTTGTCAACGACCCTATATCTAGACATGAAGACATAGAGACAAGGGCGACAACAGGTGATGGCATTGTAGCGTATTCGGCAAATACTCAAGGCGCACTGGATTCAAATGTTGCGAGTGGGCCAATGGTGTCAAGGCCCAAGCGACCGAAGAAGCTACTAGCTTGGCTTTGTGACCCAACTTGGGCCCGTTAATAGTGTAACGGTCATTTCCTTTAAATAGCACTCTGTAGCGAGAGACAGGTAGGAAGGAACTGGACAGCTGCTCCGGCCGATGTTGTACTTTCTCATGTAGTTGTGTGGGAGGTTGGGCGGTCAGCTATAGAACAATACAATTTCCCTCTCGATTTGGTGAGGAACCCTAATGCAAATCCTTAGATCAAGTGCGACCCTTACAGCTGGTATCAGATTCAGTTGTCCTGGAGGTTCCCAATCACAACCACGACATGCGGTTGCGGGTTCAGTGTCGAGCGACAACTATGGACGAGTTACCGGAGGAGGGGCGTGAGGTCTACGAGCTCCTTCGCGCCGACTTTGCGTCTAAACTGAGTGAGTCAGCGACTCAAGGATCAAGGTGAGTCTCTCCTTAAGGCTATGAGCAAGATGATTGAAGCCAACACCACTACTTTTGATGGTTTGATTTCGACCTGGGTTTATGGCGTTCGTGCGGATATGAACATGGAGCTCGATCAAGTACGTGTGGAGTAGGGGAAGGACTCTACGCCCTAGATGGATGGGTCGTCCACAGCACGCTCGACCGGTTCCGGGCGTGGTGAGGATGCTTCTGATGGTGCTGGAGATGTGCCGGATCTCAGAAGAAGAGGCCAGACGTATGTTCCCCCTCCGTTTCGTGGTACGCCCGAGTTGCAACTATCTGTTCGCAACTCTAGTGTTCGTGATCCTGTGTTGATTGAGGCGAGCGATGCTTATTCCTTTCGCGCTCATTCTGACTTACCTTGGTTTGATGGCTCTAATCCTCGTCTGTGGCAATCTCAGTGTGAGAGTCAGTTCAAGTTATGGGGCACTCCATTCCACCGATGGATTTCCTTGGCAACAACTCAATTTGAGGGGCAGCTGCACGTTGGCTTGAATTGATGCAGCGTCGCTAGCCACATGCCACTTGGTCTGAATTTTGTTGCAGTTTGCAGAGCCACTTTGGTCGAAATCAATATCAGACTCTTCTCAAACAATTGTTCAGAATCTCTCAAACCAACACAGTGATCGATTATGTTCATAGATTTGCTGATTTGTATGACCAATTATCAGCTTACAAGGATACTCCCAATTCATTGCATTATACCAACTGTTTCTTAGATGGTTTTAAACCTGGTGTTCGTGTGGCTATTGCTCTGCAGAAACCAAACGACCTAGATGTTGCGTATGATTTGGCCCTGTTACATGAGGAGCTGGGGAAGGTCTTACACCCCTCAACTCGTCCACTTCCTTCAAGTCTGGTGCCTTACCATTGCCACTTCCACCTAAGGTACATGCTTCTGCAGAGAAAAAGCTTTTCGAAGTTGCAAAACTGGTTCAGACTGGAGATAAGTGCTCTGCATTGAGATCTTATTGCAGAGCCAAAGGGTTATGTTTTGTTTGTGGTGAAAAATGGGCCAAAGAGCATGCTTGCAAGTCTACAGTCTAGATTCATTTTGTCTAGGAGCTTATTGACCATGTGCAATCTCTGGATAGTTTTTCATCCCATCGGTCTGATTCTAATACATTATCAATACATATGACGAGTTTATCTACTGCTGATATTGGCAAGGACCCTAATGCTCCTACTCTCCAGTTAGAAGTTCAGTTGCAAGGGCTATCATTACTCTTTTTGGTTGATTCTGGTAGTACCCATTATTTCCTGGATAGTAAATTTGTTCCTCAGTTACAAGGAGTTCATACTACACCAGTTATCTCTGTTACAGTTACTGGTGGTGATACTTTTTCTTGCTATCAGTGTCTTACACATTGTTCTTGGTCTTGTTTGTGGCACTGAGTTTGTTTCTGCTTTCAGATTCCTACCATTGGCCACTTATGATGGCATTTTGGGCTTGGATTGGCTGGCTCTCCATAGCCCTATGCAGGTGGACTAGGTCCAGAAGTGGTTGTCCTTTCATTATCAGGGTGCTGTGGTTATTTTGCAAGTAGTCTTACCTTCTGAGTTTGCTTTCACCATGGTTTCTATTGCTAGTGTTACTTGTTTTGCGGATATGCCTGTTGCTCCTGACATGCAAGCAGTTTTAGACAAGTATGCATGCTATATTTTTAACGAGTTCCATATGTTACATTTAAACTGGTGATTTTAACAAGTTCAACTATTTAAATAAAACTAAACAAAAACTAAGCGAGGTACCGGATGGTGACCTTGTTCTCATGCCCGCCCTTGTTGGCAACACATCCATCATGTTCTTGCCGTTGTTGTCGCCGTTGGAGGGCGGCGTCGACACCACGCGGATGTCTCCATGGTGGTCCTGGACCGGTCCTTAGCCAGGCTAGCGTGAGGTTGGGGATCCAACACCACCCATTCTGGCACGTAAGGATGGCAATTTTATCCATGGACATGGATATCCATGGATATCCGACCCGAATGGATAGGGTTTGGATATGCTTTTGTGTCCATGGGCGGCGCCCAAACCCGACCCGATTGTTTGTGGATAGGGCATGGATATAATCTTGTACCCATGGATATACCCAAACTCGACCCGATAGTATGACTTAATGGGGGAAAATCTGCTATCCCTGCCCCACGGTCATATGTCTCACAACAATTTTACACTTTTTTTATCTAAATCATGCATAAGAAATTACACAATCCCCATCATAACTTTTTTTAGTTGACATTCAATCCTCTATGTAACATAATCCAACACCCCTTCCCTTATTTTTACCTCCTCCTTAAATGACTCGTCATTCTCATTTGTTAGAAAAATACTAAATGATCTTAGGTTGTTAGTGGATGTTGATTTACCATAAGTGAAGCCTAGCCTACCACGAGGTGAAGAATGGAAGAGTTTATGTTAATATTGTGTTATGTCTTATTTATATGTCTCGAGAGGACCCAATGGATATCCAATGGGTACGGATATCCATCGGATTTGGACGTGGACACAATTTTTCACCCATGGAGTTTTTCATGGGCGGGCAAAGACTGTCTTCATGGACATGGATATGGATTTGAGATTGTTCAACCCGATGCAAACCCGAACCATTGCCATCCTTACTGGCACGACGTTCGACATCATGCTGAACGCGGCCCGGCACTGCACATTGCGCCAGTCCCGCCGCGGTTGCTCCGCTGCCACCTCGCCGACTGCCGGGCCAGACGACTAGGAGTTGCTGTCGTCGTCACCGAGGTAATGGAGGAGGCACTCGTGCACGTGCTGCGTGGCCGGGAGGGTAGCTCCGCCTTCATATCCTCCTTGACGGGACCAATTGTGACGCCGCAGAGCTAGGTGGTCATGCCAACTCCTACTTGATGTAGCAGAGAGGCAACAACGGCGGCTCCCGCTTGATGCGGCGGTGAGGCGACGACAACGTCTCCACCTTGATGTGGTGGCGAGGTGGCGACGATGGTCGGAGTAGGATTCTTGGTCACATGCCTTAAATAGCGGAGGCAGGTGGAGCAACAACGCCTCACGGCGATGCAATGCCCAGAGTAGGGTTCTCGGTCACATGCCTTAAATAGCGAAGGCAGGTGGACCAACACCGCTTCACGGCGACGCAATGCCCAGAGTAGGGTTCTCGATCACATACGCCGAGAAATAGCGAAGGCAGGTGGACCAACACCGCTTCACGGCAATGCAATGCCCAGAGTAGGGTTCTAGGTCACATGCCTTAAATAGCGGAGGCAGGTGGAGCAACACCGCTTCACGGCAATGCAATGCCCAGAGTAGGGTTCTCGGTCACATGCCTTAAATAGCGGAGGCAGGTATAGCAACACCGTTTCACGGCGATGCAATGCCCAGAGTAGGGTTCATGGTCACGTTGGTCTACGGATCAACGTTGTTGAGGGGCGTCCGCTCTAAAGCAGAAAGACAACGACCATCGAAGACCCATATTTTTGTACTTTTCGTTTGAATTTGTGCAGCGATCGTCGGAGACTCGTAGGAAACCTCGCTTAGTTTTTGTTTATCTTTTAAAGAAATAGTTGAACTTGTTAAAAAGTCATCCGTTTGGAATGTAATGTATAGAACTTGTTAAAAATAGTCGCCTTCCCGGCCGCGCAGCACGCGCACGAGCGTGCCTCCTTCTCTACCTCGGTGACAACGACAACAACTCTTCACCACGCAAGCGGCGGTCGACGGGTGGTAGCGGAGCAAGCGTGGTGGGACTAGCGCAACATGCAGTGTCGGGCCGCGTTATAAATTATCCAATTTAAATGTAATATATAGAACCTCATCATCTGTATGGTGTCATGAGATGATTGGTGTGGATACCAATTATTGTTGTATTTTACCTATACATAGCTTTGTTCTTATATGACTTTGCTGTTTGCCGACGTGTTTTTGTATGCGTGTGTTGATGTTAGTCATGTGGATCCTAGCTATCCAAAAGCCAGATGTGTGCTCTTTGAGTTTCTATCCTCTTGGTGCTCCTTTGTAAGCAAACAAAATCCACCCTTTATCAGAAAAAGTTATTGCTATTAAAATTTATTCTTAATTACTAATAGCAGTTATTTTAGGACACCCATATCCACCACACGTGTGGTATATTTGACACGTGCTCACACACCGTGTGTAGTGTGAGCAGGATGCAGCCCACACGGGTTGTGTGTGGTGGATATTGGAATTGCTCACACGTGTGGGCGCGGCTACTTCGTGACACACGCCCAACAAGTACTACTCATCTCCACCCCGCGCGTGTGGCACGAAGCAGAAATGCCCACATATCTTGGCGCAGCTACATTAGGTACCTCGCGGATGACGATTTAGTTGCCATTCTGGTTGGCATATGTAGTTATCCGGGATGGCAAGTGTAATTGTAAAAGCATGGCAACTCTATCTATTTTGGTTAACTATAGTTGCCATGTCTCTAATTTATGGTAGTTGCCGTATGTAATCAAACCGTAGTTACCGTGTATGATTAACTACTTGCCACATATGGTTAAATAGTAGTTGCCATGTGTGTTTCCTAGTTGCCACGTGTGGTCCAACCATAATTGCCATGTATTGTTAATAAACACGTACGCGCAACTGCAGTTGTCATCTACCAAAAAATCACAGTTGCCATGTTTGTTTACCTAGTTGCCACGTTCGCGTAACTGCAATTGCCATCCACAACGTAGGAATGTCGTGTGGGCGAAAAGCAGTTCGTCCACACGCGCATGAACTAGGTGGTGGCTGTATGGGCAGAAACTAGTTCGCCCACACAGCGCAGCTGTCAAACAGCGTGGTGCGGGCGTGTGGGCAAACTCTCCAACACCCACACACCAGTCCCGTCCTACGTGGCACACCAAATCCACCTTTTCGTGTCAAGATTCGCGCAAAAGACAGTGAACGACGATCCAAGCGTGTGCGCGAGTTGAGAAATGCCCACACGTGTGGGCGTTAGTGTTTCTGTTATTTTAAATGTATTTGCAATTGAAGAACACCTGGTGCATAGCTTTTTCTTTTTGAAAGAACATGGTGCATAGATTGTTGCCTGTACATAAAACTATAAGTGTGGGCGTCTTCATGCTAAAAACCGCCAAGTGCGGGCTGTTTTTCCCTTGGCTTAATCCTCTTCATTGGATGTAGAATGAATGCTGGATTGGTGGCTGCATGTTACGGCGTGACTGGCCATGGGCAAAGTCAGCTGACCCCAGTCCCGCGGGGACGCATCTCGTCTGTTTCGCGTTTGTTCTGATTCCCGTGGGGCGTGGCACATCCACGGAAGATGCCCACAAAGGATCTCATACTAGATCACAGTTTATGCTTTCTTCGGTAATACGAGTACTGAACTTTATTGTTCGTTATTAGGACTTGCTAGCACGACCTGGAGTCTTAATCTTCTTTTAACCCGTCGTTGGCCATCTTCTTTCCCCACAAGCATCATCAGCACCACTGCTAGCAATGGAGGCGACTGGTCTGAGCGTAGGGAAGTCGGTGCTGAATGGAGCGCTGGGCTACGCCAAATCCGCGCTGGCGGAGGAGGTGGCATTGCAGCTGGGAGTCCGCCGCGACCAGGCCTTCATTGCCGACGAGCTCGAGATGATGCAGGGTTTCCTCATGACCGCGCACGAGGAGCGGGAGCGGGGCGACAACAAGGTGGTCAAGATCTGGGTGAAGCAGGTCCGCGACGTTGCCTACAACGTGGAGGACTGCCTCCAGGATTTCGCCGTGCGTCTAGACAAGCAGTCCTGGTGGCGCCTCCCTCTGACGCTGCTGGACCGGCGGCGCGTCGCCAAGGAGATGAAGGAGCTTCGAGCCAAAGTCGAAGATGTCAGCCAGAGGAACGTGTGCTACAATCTCATCAATACCACGGGCTCCAGGCCCGCTGCCCCTGGTACTGCTAGGCAGCCCAGCATTGCAGGTGTGTAAATCGCTAAAAAAATCTATGTATTTTTCTTCTATCTACTCCCTCCGTCCCGAAATGTAAGACGTTTTTCGATACTACGATAGTGTCAAAAAATGTCTTACATTTTAAAGTAAATTGCAAAAAATCACCACAATTAGGGACTCTAATTCACAAAACCGCCATCATTCGAATTTTTTTTCAAAGAACCACCGACGTTGTGCTAACAGTTTTCAAAAAACGCTGATCGCTCGATTAAAACCATTTTATTGAAAACCCGACGAATGGGTCCTGATGACAGGTCCACGTGGTGAAGGAGAGACGACGCAGCTGGTCAACCCCGTCTCCTCGCGAGTTTTCTCCACGCGCTCTCGCGCCTCCGTACACGCATGGGTGCCCGCGGCTCCGACAAGGCAGGCCGCCGGCTGACAAGCCTCCCATCACCGCCAGCTTCTGCTCCACACAGCACCGCATTCCGTCGCCTGCCATGGCTCCCGGTCACAAGCCAAACAAGGATGGAGGACAGGCCCAGGAGGTCTTGTGCCGGCCTCTGGGTGGCGAACCGGCCGCCGCCGGATTGCAGGGGGGCGTCGGGAGCAGACCACGGTGGGTGGTGCCGGACTGCAGGGGGTCGGGAGAATACCATGACGGGGATTCACCGCCTGCTACTGGACTAGGCAGGGGGCAGGGGAGCACTAACTGCTTGAGTTCGTCTGCCATGGCGGCCGCCGTGCTCGCAGCTCGCGAAGGATGGCATTACAACGTGAAATAGAGCAGAGGGGATGGGGGGAAATCGAGAGGAGCTCACTTCGATGCAGCAGGGAGCTCAGTGGGCTCGGGGCAGGCTTGGAGGCGGCGAATCGAGGGCGAGGAGCGGACGGTGCAAGCGGCCGAGAAAGGCTCGATTCGGCCATCTCATTGCGCCCTTGCTCGAATCCGTCGGCGAGGGATACCAGCGCGAAAAGGCGAAGCTAACGGACATAGTCTAACAGCGGTTCGTCGGCAGTGGCTACGCTGGCTACGATCGGCGGCGAGGCAGTGCTGTCGGGAGGCTCAGAGGAGACCTGCGGCAGCGCGCATGACGCGGCTTAGACCAGGCGGCAAGGTAGAAGGGAAGATGGAGGAGAAATAAAGGCGGGGCAGCGACGGCTTGGCTTGCCGGCGGCGACCTATGGTCCGGCCTCGGATCCTTCCGGATCGGGGCGGCGGCGGCGGGCGTGCACAGTGGCTCGAGAGGACACGGAGATGTGTTTTATTATTATTATTATAGGAGAGATATCACACTAACATGCGGGTCCTATGTCTATTTTGATGGTCGGTCAAACGCCGTTAGTTTTGGTTGCCACATCATCACTTACGGTGGGTCCTATATGTCAGTTTTAGCGTTAGCAAGTGCTTATATGAGCGATCAGTGTTTTTTGAAAACTGTTAGCACAATGTTGGTTGTTTTTTGAAAAAAATCCGAACGATGGCGGTTTTATGAATTAGGGTCCCCAATTATGATGGTTTTTTTGCAATTTACTCTACATTTTGAGACGGAGGGAGTAATAAATAAACGTATATATGCAAGCAAAAAAAAAATGTACTCGCAAATTCGGGCTCACCCCCTTCCTTCGGATCTGCCGCATCAGGCTCTGCTCGCCTTGCTAGTCGCTCACCTGAATCGCTGCTTCACATCACCTCCTCTGCTCCTGTGGCCGCCTGCAGTCTCAGTCTCAGTCAGAGGGAGGGAGGGAGGGACGGCCGACGCCAAGCAGTATGAGTCGAACTGCGCTACAGTGGAGGAAATGGAGGAGACTAATTTTATCGCGATTTTTAGGGTGGAATTCTCGGATTTGGGGTTACTGCCCCCAACTGCGGGGTTGCTGACCAGGCCTTTAGGTTAATTTCAGGTTGCTTTCTTTTAATAAGTTTGGATCTCATTCGGAGAATAGTTAGTGTACTACTAGTAGTATATATGTTATCCATTTAGTGCTCGATGAAACTATGTTGTATACTGACGTATTCCGAACTGAAAACAATGAGTGCCAATACAACTATACAAGATGTATAGCAACCCCTTGTGAACTCCATTTATATTGGGTAGTGAATCGTCGTGGACCAAGGAATCGCAAATCAGATAGCTGTGCCCCGTTCTTTTATCCAGTTATTATTAATCGAATTTGTGGTCATGTACATCACTTGATGCCAAGAGAGATGTTTTCTTTCATTATCCATAAAACTCTTAAGTGAACTAGATGATACCCCGCACGTTGTTGCGGGAATATTTGCAATACATTTCGATGATATGTGATTTCTATGAAACGTGAATAGTGATACTACGAAAACTAAAATTGCAAATCCATATGCTTTATTGTGTTTGATTAATGTATTGTAAAATATCTAATATATGTTTGCATGTTGAGGTGGACATTTTCATGTGCATGAATGCATGTTGTGATGGGTTTTTTGCCATGCATGTTGCTTGATGATGTGGCATACTTGCATGTTGAGAGAAATATGTTAGTGGGGGCTGGCTATTTAGATATAGAAGATACCATACCGTGAAGAAATATATGTATGTATGTATGTGATATTGGAGCATGCCTGGGGACTGATTCCTTGAATACAAATCATGTTCCTGTTGGTGAAATAAGCAAAGTAATCACCAAGTTCCCTGTGATCTATCTGACCGAATTAATTAAGTGTCTATAGTATTCTTTTATGAGATTGTTTTGAAATGCACTAATGAACGTAGGAGCAACATTGATTATTTGATTCTTATTTGATCCATCGATACGCACAATCGCAGGTACAACAATGCTTGGCATTCAAGACGCAACGAAGCAGGAAAAGTCAAAGGTGGATCTTGTCCAGCTGATAAACAAGAAGGACGCCGACCTAAGGGTGATCATATAAAGTAGTTTAGGAAGCGTAGAACCCTTTGTCTCGGGCCGCGTGTATATATTGAGGTAAAGCCTTGGTTGACAAGTTACAGATCAAGAGAGGAGATCGAGAGAGGAGCAGGAGATTGACCAAGAGAGGTCGTTACATGAGATATACGGGATAGAGAGAAGAAGAGATAGATACAAGTTTAAACACCTCTCCTGTCCCTATACAATAATTCTAACACTCCCCCTCAATCTAAACCTCAAGCCTTGCTAAGGTTGAGATTGTACTTGAATTCATCCAACCTTCTCTCGGTCAAGGGTTTAGTGAACCCATCTGCAAGTTGATCCCCGGTGGGGATGAATCGTATCTCAAGTAGCTTTTGAGCTACTCTCTCTCTCGGACAAAATGGAAATCCACCTTAATGTGTTTTGTTCGTGCATGGAAGATAGGATTTGCTGAAAGATAGGTTGCACCAATATTGTCACACCATAACCGTGCAGCCTTCGGAGCTTTAATTCCAAGCTCATAGAGTAATGTTTGTATCCACATTACTTCAGCTGTGGCATTAGCTAATGACTTATATTCAGCCTCTGTACTTGACCGTGAGACAGTAGCTTGCTTCCTTGCACTCAATGACACAAGATTAGATCCCAGAAACACAGCAAAACCACCAGTAGATCTTCTATCATCAGCACACCCTGCCCAGTCTGCATCTGAATATGCAGTAACAAGCAAGGAAGAGGACTTGACAATCTGAAGTCCAAGCCCTTGAGAATACTGGAGATACCTTAGGATTCTCTTAACTGCTGTCCAATGAGTAGTTCTAGGAGCATGCAAATATTGACATACCTTATTCACTGAGTAAGAAATATCTGAACGTGTAAGTGTTAAATATTGCAAAGCACCAACAAAACTTCTATATTTTGTTGCATCTTCTAGACAAAGAACTTCTCCACTATCAACTGTAAGTTTTTCTGAGGTGGAAATCGGTGTGCTGACTGGTTTGCAATTCTCCAATCCCACCCTCTTTAGAACATCAGTTGTATATTTTTCCTGTGAGAGAAGTATACCATCTTTGACTTGCTTTACTTCTATACCAAGAAAATAGTGAAGATCACCTAGATCCTTGAGAGCAAATTCAAGTTTTAAATCCTTAAGCAAACAAGTTGTGGCCTCTTGACTTGAACTAGCAACAATTATATCATCAACATAAACAAGCACAAAAACAGTGATATTGCCTTTGCTATAAAAGAATAAGGATGTATCTGTTTTGGATGGTGTGAACCCAAGATGTTGTAACTGCATGTTCAACCTAGAATACCATGCTCTTGGAGCCTGCTTAAGTCCATATAATGCTTTATCCAACTTACATACATAATGTGGTGTGCTATGATTTTCATAACCTGGTGGTTGCCGCATGAACACTTCTTCCTCAAGAACACCATGAAGAAACGTGTTCTGAACATCTAGCTGTCGTAAGCTCCATCCTCTGGAAATAGCAATGGATAAAACAAGGCGAATGGTAGTTTCTTTAACCACATGACTAAAGGTATCATCATAATCAATTCCAAACCTTTGCTTAAAGCCTTTTGCAACCAACCTTGCCTTGTACCTGTCTGTACTACCATCAGATTTCCTTTTTATCTTGTATACCCATTTGCAATCAATTATGTTTGCATCACGTTGCGGTGGTACTAGATGCCAGTTCTGATTTTTTATGAGTGCATTATACTCATTATCCATGGCTTCCTTCCAATCCTTACTAGCAAGTGCATCATGCAAATTAACAGGTTCACCAGTAGTGGCAAGAAAAGCACGCTTAGTCGGATTATACTTTATTGTACCATCACTGTATTTTTTTCTTTGACGATACCTGACCGAGACCTGGTGTGTCGTCGGGGAGACGAAGGAGCCACGGAAACAGTTGTTGTTGATTGTGGCACGGGAGATCCAGCAGCTTCAGTGTCAGCCACAGAAGATCCAGGTTGGTGTGGCTCCTGATCCGAGGAAGATGCGCTCAGCTCCTCGTCCTGGCGGCGCACCGGATCGGCCAGCGGATCCCCAGACGACGTGGCAGTCGGGGAGTCGCTCCCCCCCGCGCCGCGCTCGACAGCCGCGTCGGATCGCGCAGGCGAGGATGGGCGTGACGCGCCGGGATCCGCGCCAGGGCCCGCGCCCGTACCTGGTCCGTTGTGACCCGCCCGGTCGGCTTGGCATGACGTGCCTGGGCCTGCGCCAGGACCCGCGTGGCCCACCTGGTCGGCTTGGCGTGGCGCGCCCTGGCCCGCGTCTGGACCCGTGTCTGGGCTGCTGTCGCTGTCGACCGCCAGGGGCGAATCTGCACGAGATCGCGTGTTGGCCTGGGCTGCATGCTGCCATGGATCTGTCTGGGATCACGCGCTGACAGCCGGATCATCCTTAGATTCCGCGCCTGGTTTGTCCTATGTACACATAAAATGACAAGTAGAATCTGTACAAGGGCCATTAGAGATGCAGTTTTCTGTGGATTTTTGCACATGATCATGATCATTTAGTTCACCCCCGTGATCAGGATGTACAGAATAGTCTGGTAGGAGTGCAATTTCTGCATGAAGCAAGGCACCGGCATTGGGATGCAGTAGTGAAAAGGGGAATAAAGTTTCATCAAGGATAACATCACAGGAGATATATATGCGTCCAGTAGATGGTTCAAGACATTTATATCCTTTATGAAGGTTACTGTACCCAATAAACACATATTGTGTGGAGCGAAATTCTAGTTTATGACGATTGTATGGACGTAAGTTGGGGTAACAAGCACACCCAAAATTTTTGAGAGAGGTGTAGTCTGGCTTTTGATTATACAAGCGTTTTAAAGGAGTGGAATTGCCAATAACCTTATTGGGAAGACGGTTGATAAGATATGTAGGCCATGATAAAGGCCTCATCCCAATACTTGAGAGGCATAAATGCATGAGCTAGAAGGGATAGACCAACTTCAACGATATGACGGTGTTTCCGTTCAGCAGAACTGTTTTGCTGATGAGCATGAGGGCAGGACACATAATGAGTAATCCCAATGCTACGGAAGAAGGAGTTAGGTTTTTCATACTCCCCTCCCCAGTCACTTTGGACTGAAATAATTTTCCGATCAAAGTGGTGCTCAACTAGCTTCTGAAACTCTTGGAAGATGGAAAAGACTTCAGATTTATATTTAAGCAAATAAGTCCATGTATACTTGTTGTAATCATCAATGAAGCTAACATAGTATTTTTTTCGACCAAAAGAATCTCGAGCATGACCCCATACATCAGTGAAGATCAATTGTAATGGGGCATGAGACACACTAGTAGACTTAGGATAGGGAAACTGATGGCTCTTGGCACATTGACATGCTTCACAAACAGCTTCATTATTTGAACTACGTGACAAAGGAAGTTTGTCTTTATTGACTACTTGCCTAACTATGACGGATGAGGGATGTCCTTGCTGGAATTTAGTCTATTTTGGGCAGTCCAATAACTATTTCAGAAATTCCTAATAAATCCTAGAGGCCCACTTAGCCCATTTGTGCAAGGCAAGGGATACTACTAAAGTTTAGTCCCACATTGCTAGTTTAGTGGGAGTTGGACCTCCTTATAAGGGAGGTTCTTTCCCCACTTGTACGAGCATGAGAACAAGAGGGATATCCACGCGCGCTCCTCCTCCGCCGCCTGCCTCTCCACGCCTCGTCACGACGCGCCGCGCCGCGCCGCGCCGCGGGTTGCGGGAATGAGCCGAGCCGATATCTAAATTTTTGCCACGCACGACGGGTATACGGAAGGTCACGTGGGAGTTGAAACGTTCTCTGTAGTGGACACTGAATTCGAACGGCGCGCCTCTTCGGCCGCTGCCTGTTCCCTTCGTGGCTTCACCTCCTGCCGCGGCCTCTTTGCGTCCTTCTCATGTGCCTATATAAGAGAGGTCGCTCCTCTCCAGAGAGACACAACAGAAGCTCCTCTTCCTCTCACCACAAAGTTCAAACCACTGCGCTGCTGCTACGTTCTTCCCCATCCCGTCTTGCGGCATGCACCGCAGGTCGGGACAGTAGGCCTTTGAAACCGCACCTTTTGAGTCCTGTATGGGAGAAGGGTGATAAGGTTTTTGGGGAGCGCTCAGCGCGACTACTGGCTGCTTCATCACGGACGATCCGGTCGCCGACGACTACTTCCCCGACGACGACTTCTTCCCCGACGTCCACGACCTCCTCGACGACATGGCAGGTGAGGACACCGACCCCAAGTCCAGCGCTTCTGCTGCTGCTGTCCCGTACATGTTCCTATCTTTCCTGTTAAAGGTTCTACCGCAGTTCCTTGTTCTAGTCCTTGTCCTACACATGATAGGTTCTACTTCATATTGTTGGGGAACGTAGTAATTTCAAAAAAATTCCTACGCACACGCAAGATCATGATGATGCATAGCAACGAGAGGGGAGAGTGTTGTCTACGTACCCTCGTAGACCGTTCGCGGAAGCATTATATCAACGCGGTTGATGTAGTCGTACGTCTTCACGTCCGACCGATCCAAGTACCGAAAGCACGGCACCTCCGAGTTCTACACACGTTCGGCTCGGTGACGTCCTCGCCTTCTCGATCCAGCAAGAGGGGCGAAGTAGTAGATTAGTTCCGGCAGCACGACAGCGTGATGACGGTGTTGGTGAAGAACAATCTCCGCAGGGCTTCGCCTAAGCACTACGAAAACTATGACGGAGGATCAACTAGAGGGGACGGGGTTACCGGCACACGGCTTGGTGTTTCTTGATGTGTCTTTGGTGATAGCCCTGCCCTTCTATTTATATGTTGAGCCCTGGGGTCGAAACTTGGAGTAAAAGCCTCCACAAAGTCTGTTTCACCCGAAGAGCAAGAGTCCTTCTTGGACTCCAGGGCCAGACGCCAGGGTTCCCGGCGTCTGGACCCAAACGCCAGGGACCCTGGCGTCTGGCCCCTGGACTCCGCAAAACTTCCTTTTGCGCTTTCCAAAAACCTTGTGGGCTTTCCCCTTTGGCCCAAATAAAGTGTTCTCGTACCCAAACATTTCGGGAAACATCCGGAACCCCTTCCGGTGACCAAACACTATTATCCCATATATCAAACTTTGTCTCCGGACCATTCCAGAGTTCCTCGTCATGTCCGTGATCTCATCCCGGACTCCGAACAACATTCGGTCATCAACATACATAACTCACATAGTACTATATCGTCAACGAACGTTAAGCGTGCGGATCCTACGGGTTCGAGAACTATGTAGACATGACCGAGACACCTCTCTGGTCAATAACCAATAGCGGGACCTGGATGCCCATATTGGCTCCTACATATTCTACGAAGATCTTTATCGGTCAGACCGCATAACAACATACGTTGTTCCCTTTGTCATCGGTATGTTACTTGCCCGAGATTCGATTGTCGGTATCTCAATACCTAGTTCAATCTCGTTACCGGCAAGTCTCTTTACTCATTCTGTAATACATCATCTCGCAACTAACTCATTAGTTGCAATGCTTGCAAGGCTTATGTGATGTGCATTACCGAGAGGGCCCAGAGATACCTCTCCGACAATCGGAGTGACATATCCTAATATCAAAATATGCCAACCCAACATTCACCTTTGGAGACACCTGTAGAGATCCTTTATAATCACCCAGTTACGTTGTGACGTTTGGTAGCACACAAAGTGTTCCTCCAGTAAACGGGAGTTGCATAATCTCATAGTCATAGGAACATGTATAAGTCATGAAGAAAGCAATGGCAACATACTAAATGATCGAGTGCTAAGCTAACGGAATGGGTCAAGTCAATCACATCATTCTTCTTATGATGTGATCCCGTTAATCAAATAACAACTCTTTTGTTCATGGTTAGGAAACATAACCATCTTCGATTAACGAGCTAGTTAAGTAGAGGCATACTAGTGACACTCTGTTTGTTTATGTATTCACACATGTATTATGTTTCCGGTTAATACAATTCTAGCATGAATAATAAACATTTATCATGATATAAGGAAATAAATAATAACTTTATTATTGCCTCTAGGGCATATTTCCTTTAGTCTCCCACTTGCACTAGAGTCAATAATCTAGTTCACATCGCCATGTGATTCAACACTAATAGTTCACATCACCATGTGATTAACACCCATAGTTCACATCGTCATGTGACCTATACCCAAAGGGTTTACTAGAGTCAATAATCTAGTTCACATCGTTTATGTGATTAACACCCAAAGAGTACTAAGGTGTGATCATGTTTTGCTTGTGAGATAATATTAGTCAACGGGTCTGTCACATACAGATCCGTAAGTATTTTGCGAATTCTATGTCTACAATGCTCTGCACGGAGCTACTCTAGCTAATTGCTCCCACTTTCAATATGTATCTAGATCGAGACTTAGAGTCATCCAGATCTGTGTCAAAACTTGCATCGGCGTAACTTTTTACGATGAACCTTTTGTCACCTCCATAATTGAGAAATATTTCCTTATTCCACTCAGGATAATTTTGACCGCTGTCCAGTAATCTACTCTTAGATCACTATTGTACTCCCTTGCTTAACACAGTGTAGGGTATACAATAGATCTGGTACACAGCATGGCATACTTTATAGAACCTATGGCTGGGGCATAGGGAATGACTTTCATTCTCTTTCTATCTTCTGCCGTGGTCGGGCTTTGAGTCTTACTCAATTTCACACCTTGTAACACAGCCAAGAACTCTTTCTTTGACTGTTCCATTTTTGAACTACTTCAAAATATTGTCAAGGTATGTACTCATTGAAAAAACTTATCAAGTGTCTTGATCTATCTCTATAGATCTTGATGCTTAATATGTAAGTAGCTTCACCGAGGTCTTTCTTTGAAAAACTTCTTTCAAAAACACTCCTTTATGCTTTGCAGAATAATTCTACATTATTTCCGATCAACAATATGTCATTCAAATATACTTATCAGAAATGTTGTAGTGCTCCCACTCACTTTCTTGTAAATACAGGCTTCACCGCAAGTCTGTATAAAACTATATGCTTTGATCATACTATCAAAACATTTATTCCAACTCCGAGAGGCTTGCACCAGTCCATAAATGGATCGCTGGAGCTTGCACACTTTGTTAGCTCCTTTTGGATCAACAAAACCTTTCGGCTGCATCATATACAACTCTTCTTGCAGAAATCTATTTAGGAATGCAGTTTTGACATCCATTTGCCAAATTTCATAATCATAAAATGCGGCGATTGCTAACATGATTCGGACAAACTTAAGCATCGCTACAGGTGAGAAGGTCTCATCGTAGTCAATCCCTTGAACTTGCCGAAAACCTTTTGCGACAAGTCGAGCTTTGTAGACAGTAACATTACCGTCAGCGTAAGTCTTCTTTTTGAAGATCCATTTATTTTCAATTGCTTGCCGATCATTGGGCAAGTCAACCAAAGTCCATACTTTGTTCTCATACATGGATCCCATCTCAGATTTCATGGCTTCAAGCCATTTTGCGGAATCTGGGCTCACCATCGCTTCTTCATAGTTCGTAGGTTCATCATGATCTAGTAGCATGACTTCTAGAACAGGATTACCGTACCACTCTGGCGCGGATCTTACTCTGGTTGATCTACGAGGTTCAGTAGTATCTTGTTCTGAAGATTCATGATCTTTATCATTAGCTTCCTCACTAATTGGTGTAGGTGTCACAGAAACAGGTTTCTGTGATGTACTACCTTCCAATAAAGGAGCAGGTACAGTTACCTCGTCAAGTTCTACTTTCCTCCCACTCACTTCTTTCGAGAGAAACTCCTTCTCCAGAAATTTTCCGAATTTAGCAACAAAAGTCTTGCCTTCGGATCTGTGATAGAAGGTGTATCCAATAGTTTCCTTTTGATATCCTATGAAGACACATTTCTCCGATTTGGGTTCAAGCTTATCAGGTTGAAGCTTTTTCACATAAGCATCGCAGCCCCAAACTTTCAGAAATGACAACTTTGGTTTCTTGCCAAACCACAGTTCATAAGGCGTCGTCTCAACGGATTTTGATGGTGCCCTATTTAACGTGAATGCGGCCGTCTCTAGAGCATATCCCCCAAACGATAGCGGTAAATCAGTAAGAGACATCATAGATCGCACCATATATCTAGTAAAGTACGATTACGACGTTCGGACATACCATTACGCTGTGGTGTTCCGGGTGGCGTGAGTTGTGAAACTATTCCACATTGTTTCAAATGTACACCAAACTCGTAACTCAAATATTCTCCTCCACGATCAGATCGTAGAAATTTTATTTTCTTGTTACGATGATTTTCAACTTCACTCTGAAATTCTTTGAATTTTTTAAATGTTTCAGACTTATGTGTCATTAAGTAGATATACTCATATCTGCTTAAGTCATCTGTGAAGGTAAAAAAATAACGATATCCGCCACGAGCCTCAACATTCATCGGACCACATACATCTATACGTATGATTTCCAACAAATCTGTTGCTCTCTCCATAGTACTGGAGAACGGTGTTTTTGTCATCTTACCCATAAGGCACGGTTCGCAAGTACCAAGTGATTCATAATCAAGTGGTTCCAAAAGCCCATCGGTATGGAGTTTCTTCATGCGCTTTACACCGATATGACCCAAACGGCAATGCCACAAATAAGTTGCACTATCATTATCAACTCTGCATCTTTTGGCTTCAACATTATGAATATGTGTGTCACTACTATCGATATTTAATAAGAATAGACCACTCTTTAAGGGTGCATGACCATAATAGATATTACTCATATAAATAGAACAACCATTATTCTCTGATTTAAATGAATAACCGTCTCGCATCAAACAAGATCCAGATATAATGTTCATGCTTAACGCTGGCACCAAATAACAATTATTTAGGTCTAATACTAATCCCGAAGGTTGATGTAGAGGTAGCGTGCCGACTGCGATCACATCGACTTTGGAACCATTTCCCACGCGCATCGTCACCTCATCCTTAGCCAATCTTCGCTTAATCCGTAGTCCCTGTTTCGAGTTGCAAATATTAGCAACAGAACCAGTATCAAATACCCAGGTGCTACTACGAGAATTAGTAAGGTACACATCAATAACATGTATATCACATATACCTTTGTTCACCTTGCCATCCTTCTTATCCGCCAAATACTTGGGGCAGTTCCGCTTCTAGTGACCAGTCTGCTTGCAGTAGAAGCACTCAGTTTCAGGCTTAGGTCCAGGTTTGGGTTTCTTCTCTTGAGTAGCAACTTGCTTGTTGTTCTTTTTGAAGTTCCCCTTCTTCTTCCCTTTGCCCTTTTTCTTGAAACTAGTGGTCTTGTTGACCATCAACACTTGATGCTCCTTCTTGATTTCTACCTCCGCAGCTTTGAGCATTGCGAAGAGCTCGGGAATAGTTTTATTCATCCCTTGCATATTATAGTTCATCACGAAGCTCTTGTAGCTTGATGGTAGTGATTGGAGAATTCTGTCAATGATGCAATCATCTAAAAGATTAACTCCCAATTGAATCAAGTGATTATTATACCCAGACATTTTGAGTATATGCTCACTAACAGAACTGTTCTCCTCCATCTTGCAGCTATAGAACTTATTGGAGACTTCATATCTCTCAATCCGGGCATTTGCTTGAAATATTAACTTCAACTCCTGGAACATCTCATATGCTCCATGACGTTCAAAACATCGTTGAAGTCTCGATTCTAAGCCGTAAAGCATGGCACACTGAACTATCGAGTAGTCATCAGCTTTGCTCTGCCAGACGTTCATAACATCTGGTGTTGCTCCAGCAGCAGGACTGGCACCCAGCGGTGCTTCCAGGACGTAATTCTTCTGTGCAGCAATGAGGATAATCCTCAAGTTATGGACCCAGTGCGTGTAATTGCTACCATCATCTTTCAACTTTGCTTTCTCAAGGAACGCATTAAAATTCAATGGAACAACAGCACGGGCCATCTATCTACAATCAAACATAAACAAGCAAGATACTATCAAGTACTAAGTTCATGATAAATTTAGGTTCAATTAATCATATTACTAAAGAACTCCCACTTAGATAGACATCCATCTAATCCTCTAAGTGATTACGTGATCCAAATCAACTAAACCATGTCCGATCATCACATGAGATGGAGTAGTTTCATTGGTGAACATCGTTATGTTGATCATATCTACTATATGATTCACGCTCGACCTTTCGGTCTCTGTGTTCCGAGGTCATATCTGTATATGCTTGGCTCGTCAAGTATAACCTGAGTATTCTGCGTGTGCAACTGTTTTGCACCCATTGTATTTGAACGTAGAGCCTATCACACCCGATCATCACGTGGTGTCTCAGCACGAAGAACTTTCGCAACGGTGCATACTCAGGGAGAACACTTCTTGATAATTAGTGAGAGATCATCTTAAAATGCTACCGTCAATCAAAGCAAGATAAGATGCATAAAAGATAAACATCACATGCAATCAATATAAGTGATATGATATGGCCATCATCATCTTGTGCTTGTGATCTCCATCTTCGAAGCACCGTCGTGATCACCATCGTCACCGGTGCGACACCTTGATCACCATCGTAGCATCGTTGTCGTCTCGCCAATCTTATGCTTCCACGACTATCGCTACCTCTTAGTGATAAAGTAAAGCATTACAGCGCAATTGCATTGCATACAATAAAGCGACAACCATATGGCTCCTGCCAGTTGCCGATAACTTGGTTACAAAACATGATCATCTCATATAATAAAATTTAGCATCATGTCTTGACCATATCACATCACAACATGCCCTGCAAAAACAAGTTAGACGTCCTCTACTTTGTTGTTGCAAGTTTTACGTGGCTGCTACGGGCTTAGCAAGAACCGTTCTTATCTACGCATCAAAACCACAACAATAGTTTGGCCAGTTGGTATTGTTTTAACCTTCGCAAGGACCGGGCGTAGCCACACTTGGTTCAACTAAAGTTGGAGAAACTGACACCCACCAGCCACCTGTGTGCAAAGCACGCCGGTAGAACCAGTCTCGCGTAAGCGTACGCGTAATGTCGGTCCGGGCCGCTTCATCCAACAATACCGCCGAACCAAAGTATGACATGCTGGTAAGCAGTATGACTTATATCGCCCACAACTCACTTGTGTTCTACTCGTGCACAACATCAACGCATAAAAACCTGGCTCTAATACCACTGTTGGGGAACGTAGTAATTTCAAAAAAATTCCTACGCACACGCAAGATCATGATGATGCATAGCAACAAGAGGGGAGAGTGTTGTCTACGTACCCTCATAGACTGTTCGTGGAAGCGTTATATCAACGCGGTTGATGTAATCGTACGTCTTCACGTCCGACCGATCCAAGTACCGAAAGCACGGCACCTCCGAGTTCTGCACACGTTCGGCTCGGTGACGTCCTCGCCTTCTCAATCCAGCAAGAGGGGCGAAGTAGTAGATGAGTTCCGGCAGCATGACGGCGTGATGAAGGTGTTGGTGAAGAACAATCTTCGCAGGGCTTCGCCTAAGCACTACGAAAACTATGACGGAGGATAAACTAGAGGGGACGGGGTTGCCGGCACACGGCTTGGTGTTTCTTGATGTGTCTTTGGTGCTAGCCCTGCCCCTCTATTTATATGTTGAGCCCTGGGGTCGAAACTTGGAGTAAAAGCCTCCACAAAGTCGGTTTCACCCGAAAAGCAAGAGTCCTTCTCGGACTCCAGGGCCAGACGCCAGGGTTCCCGGCGTCTGGACCCAGACGCCAGGGACCCTGGCGTCTGGCCCCTGGACTCCGCAGAACTTCCTTTTGCGCTTTCCAAAAACCTTGTGGGCTTTCCCCTTTGGCCCAAATAAAGTGTTCTCGTACCCAAACATTTCGGGAAACATCCGGAACCCCTTCCGGTGATTTCTGGAACCCTTTCGGTGACCAAACACTATTATCCCATATATCAAACTTTGTCTCCGGACCATTCCGGAGTTCCTTGTCATGTCCGTGATCTCATCCCGGACTCCAAACAACATTCGGTCATCAACATACATAACTCACATAGTACTATATCGTCAACGAACGTTAAGCGTGCGGATCCTACGGGTTCGAGAACTATGCAGACATGACCGAGACACCTCTCTGGTCAATAACCAATAGCAGGACCTGGATGCCCATATTGGCTCCTACATATTCTACAAAGATCTTTATCGGTCAGACCGCATAACAACATACGTTGTTCCCTTTGTCATCGGTATGTTACTTGCCCGAGATTCGATCGTCGGTATCTCAATACCTAGTTCAATCTCGTTACCGGCAAGTCTCTTTACTCGTTCTGTAATACATCATCTCGCAACTAACTCATTAGTTGCAATGCTTGCAAGGCTTATGTGATGTGCATTACCGAGAGGGCCCAGAGATACCTCTCCGACAATCGGAGTGACAAATCCTAATCTCGAAATACGCCAACCCAACATTCACCTTTGGAGACACCTGTTGAGCTCCTTTATAATCACCCAGTTACGTTGTGCCGTTTGGTAGCACACAAAGTGTTCCTCCGGTAAACGGGAGTTGCATAATCTCATAGTCATAGGAACATGTATAAGTCATGAAGAAAGCAATAACAACATACTAAATGATCGAGTGCTAAGCTAACGGAATGGGTCAAGTCAATCACATCATTCTTCTAATGATGTGATCACGTTAATCAAATAACAACTCTTTTGTTCATGGTTAGGAAACATAACCATCTTCGATTAACGAGCTAGTTAAGTAGAGGCATACTAGTGACACTCTGTTTGTCTATGTATTCACACATGTATTATGTTTCCGGTTAATACAATTCTAGCATGAATAATAAACATTTATCATGATATAAGGAAATAAATAATAACTTTATTATTGCCTCTAGGGCATATTTCCTTCACATATATGCTACTTGCTATACTGTCTGATTTAGATATAATAGGCTACGGTTCATATATGCAGAAGTTATTTACCTTCTCTCTGTCAGAAGGCATGACTTGTTTTATCTCTACTATATTAGTCATGCTTTATCTAGTATTTCTGTTAATAAAATCATTTGGTAAATTGCTCATATTTCCAACAATCCAAAAACCTTATTATAGGCAATTTACCCCAAGTGGTTTTGCTGCTTCCATGAGACCTCCTATGTTTGAGGGTATCCATTATAAGAGGTGGCGCGTGAGAGCAGTCTTATGGTTTCAAACCATGAGTTGCTATGACGCCACTCTCGGCAAACCTGAAGGAGAGCTTGATGCTCAACAGGCACAAGCTTTTCAGAAAATGGATACTCTGTTTAAGGCTGCTCTCTTGAGTGTTCTTGGTGAGAACATATTTGATGCTTATGCGTCAATTGATAATGGAAAAGATATGTGGGATGCACTCGAGGCCAAGTTTGGGGTCTCGGATGCTGGCACTGAGTTGTACATCATGGAGCAATTCTATAATTACAGGATGACTGAAGAGCGCTCCGTGGTTGAGCAAGCTCATGAGATACAGTCATTTGCTAGAGAACTTGAGCACTTCAGTTGTATGCTACCGGACAAGTTTGTTGCCGGAGGTATCATCACTAAGCTTCCCCTTCATGGAGGAACTTTGCTACCTTGCTGAAGCATAAGAGGCAGGAGTTTTCCGTCCCGGATCTCATTGGCACTCTTGATGTGGAAGAAAAGGCGAGAGCAAAGGACACACGTGCTCGAGGTATTGAGGGAGGATCTAGTGCCAATGTGGTACAGAAACAGAACTTCCAGCCCCACAAGTTCAAGAACAAGGGCAAGTTTGATGGAAAAGCAAAGTTTGATGGGAAGAACAAGGCTGTGCAACACACGAACTTCAAGAAGAAGAATGGCAAGAAGAAAGGTGCTTGTCATGTGTGTAGGGATCCTGATCATTGGGCTCCTAGTTGCCCTAATCGCTATGACAAGCGTCATCCTGGGAAAGGCGGCAAGACCGCTAATGTTGTCATTGGAGACACTGACATGAAGGATGCTGGGTATGGTATATTTCCCACTATTCTTTCAGTATGTCATTCTCTTGACTGGTTGATTGACACGGGTGCTAATGTGCATGTATGCGGTGATATTTCCATGTTTTCGTCTTATCAGACCGCAGGGACTTCAACCGTGCTGATGGGCAACGGTTCAAGTGCTTCTGTTCGTGGTGTTGGCACGATCGATATGAAGTTTACTTCGGGGAAGATCGTGCGGCTGAAGAACGTGCATTATGTCCCCCTCCGTCAATAAAAATCTTGTTAGCGGATCTCTTCTGCGTAGAGATGGCTACAAGCTTGTCTTTGAGTCGAATAAATTTGTAATATCCAAGTATGAAACCTTTGTTGGTAAAGGCTATGAGTCAGGAGGCTTGTTTCGTTTATCCTTATCAGACGTTTGCAATAAAGTTGTTAATCATATTTGCAACAATAGTGAATCCAATGTGTGGCATTCACGTCTTTGTCATGTTAACTTTGATTGCATGTCGCGACTAGCAAAGTTGAACTTAATCCCTAGTTTCACCACCGTCAAGGGATCTAAGTGTCAAGTGTGTGTGCAAGCTAAGCAACCTCGTAAGTCTCACACGACTGCGGAAATAAGAAATCTTGCACCACTAGAGCTCATACATTCAGATCTATGTGAAATGAATGGTGTGTTGACAAAAGGTGGAAAGAAATATTTCATGACGTTAATTGATGACTCCACTAGATACTGCCGTGTGTATCTTCTGAAATCTAAGGATGAGGCTTTGAACTTTTTCGAAATCTATAAAGCTGAAGTGGAAAACCAACTTGATCGGAAAATCAAGAGGCTTAGGTCCGACCATGGTGGAGAGTATTTTTCCAATGAGTTTGATGCTTTTTGTGCGGAACATGGTATAATCCATGAGAGGACGCCTCCCTACTCACCTCAGTCAAATGGGGTGGCCGAAAGAAAGAACCGTACTCTAACTGATTTGGTTAACGCCATGTTAGACACATCGGGTCTCTCCAAGGCATGGTGGGGGGAGGCGATATTGACAGCATGTCATGTCCTGAACCGAGTCCCCACAAAGAACAAAGAGATAACTCCATTCGAGGAATGGGAGAAGAAAAGGTTAAAACTCTCTTATCTGTGAACATGGGGTTGTTTGGCGAAAGTCAATGCTCCAATTTCAAAGAAGCGGAAGCTTGGACCAAAGACTGTGGATTGTGTTTTCCTGGGATATGCTTTTCATAGCATTGGCTATACATTCTTGGTTGTAAAATCTGAGGTACCTGACATGCATGTCGGTATGATCATGGAGTCGAATGATGCGACTTTCTTTGAAGATATCTTTCCCATGAAGGATATGGCTACCTCATCTAATCAGGAGATGCCTAGTTCATCGGATCAGGAACCAGTTACAATTACCGAACCTACAATTTCGATGGAACACTTTGAAAGTCCTGTAGAGGAGAACAATGAAGTTCCTATTAGGAGCAAGAGACAGAGGACTGCAAAGTCCTTTGGTGATGATTTTCTTGTGTACCTCATAGATGACACTCCCAGTTCTATTTCAGAGGCCTGTGCATCTGAAGATGCTGACTACTGGAAGGAAGCGGTTCGTAGCGAGATGGATTACATCTTGGCGAATGAAACTTGGGAGATAACTGGTCGTCCTTATGGGTGCAAACCTATAGGATGCAAATGGGTATTCAAGAAGAAGCTTAGGCCTGATGGTACTATTGAAAAGTACAAGGCTCGGCTCGTGGCTAAGGGTTATACCCAAAAGGAAGGTGAAGACTTCTTTGATACTTACTCACCTGTGGCTCGACTGACCACTATTCGAGTTCTACTTTCACTAGCTGCCTCGCATGGTCTTCTCGTTCATCAAATGGATGTTAAGACTGCTTTCCTAAATGGAGAGTTGGACGAGGAAATTTATATGGAACAACCAGATGGGTTTGTACTAGATGGTCAGGAAGGGAAAGTGTGCAAGTTGTTGAAGTCTTTGTGCGGACTTAAGCAAGCACCCAAACAGTGGCATGAGAAGTTTGAAAGAACTTTAACAGCTGCAGGCTTTGTTGTGAATGAAGCTGACAAATATGTGTACTATCGCCATGGTGGGGGCGAGGGAGTTATCCTGTGCTTGTATGTTGATGACATACTGATTTTCGGAACCAATCTGAATGTTATTAAGGAGGTCAAGGATTTCCTATCTCGTTGTTTTGAGATGAAGGATTTAGGAGTGGCTGATGTCATTCTGAACATCAAGTTGTTGAGAGACGATGATGGTGGGATTACATTGCTTCAATCTCACTATGTGGAAAAGATCTTGAGTCGCTTTGGCTATAGTGACTGCAAGCCCTCTCCAACACCATATGATGCTAGTGTGTTGCTTCGAAAGAATCAAAAAATTGCTAGAGACCAATTGAAGTATTCTCGATGTGCATTGGAAAGCTCTAGAAAGAGTTTTGCGTTATTTGAAAGGCACTGCAAATTATGGAATTCACTACACCGGGCATCCAAAGGTGCTTGAAGGGTATAGTGACTCAAACTGGATCTCAGATGCTGATGAGATAAAGGCCACGAGCGGTTATGTATTCACTCATGGAGGTGGCGCTGTTTCTTGGAAGTCTTGCAAGCAGACCATCTTAACGAGGTCAACAATGGAAGCAGAACTCACAGCACTAGATACAGCTACGGTTGAAGTAGATTGGCTTCGCCAGCTCTTGAATGACTTGCCGGTTGTTGAGAAACCTGTACCGGGTGTCCTTATGAACTGCGACAATCAAATTGTGATCACAAAAGTGAGCAGCTCAAAGGATAACATGAAGTCATCAAGACACATTCAGAGAAGGTTAAAGTCTGTCAGAAAAATAAAAAACTCCGGAGTTATTGCGTTGGATTATATCCAAACGTCTAAAAATCTGGCAGATCCTTTTACCAAGGGTCTATCACGTAATGTGATAGATAATGCATCGAGGGAGATGGGTATGAGACCCACAATATGAGTTGTTCACAGTGGTAACCTATTCTTTGTGACCGGAGATCCCGTGAATTAGATGTGAAAGACAAGTTGTTGGTCAACTGAGAGGAGAGTATCCTTACTATTCACAATACCACTCCATGAAGATGCAATACTCTCCTAATCTGCATGGAAGGTTGATGTATATCTTAATGTATTTTAAGTGGCTTATTTAAGCAGAGATGTTATCCTGCAGAACATCTTTTGAAGAACACACCTATATGAGTCTGATTGTCAAACGTCGCAATCTATGAGAGTAGGGTTCTCTCTAGTAAACTCATGAAAGGTCCCGGAGTATGACGCATAAGCTCCACCCGCGGGGAAGATCCACGGTAGCCACGTATCGGTCAAGGCTTTATGTGAAGCTAGATTCGCAGAAAACTTGCAGTTCAAGGCCCAGTCCACTGTTCAAGTTGCTTACTAGTGTAGCATAGAGTTCTAGGTGGAAGTTCAACTTAGCAGTCTCCACTGCAGTACCGGTATATAAAACAGTGTTTTGGAACCAAAGGCAAATTTCTGTGTACCTCTGGGATCTGGTGGGGGATTGCTGGAATTTAGTCTATTTTGGGCAGCCCAATAACTATTTCAGAAATTCCTAATAAATCCTAGAGGCCCACTTAGCCCATTTGTGCAAGGCAAGGGATACTACTAAAGTTTAGTCCCACATTGCTAGTTTAGTAGGAGTTGGACCTCCTTATAAGGGAGGTTCTTTCCCCACTTGTACGAGCATGAGAACAAGAGGGATATCCACGCGCGCTCCTCCTCCGCCGTCCGCCTCGCCACGCCGCGCCGCGCCGCGCCGCACCGCGGGTTGCGGGAATGAGCCGAGCCGATATCTAAATTTTTGCCACGCACGACGGGTATACGGAAGGTCACGTGGGAGTTGAAACGTTCTCTGTAGTGGACACTGAATTCGAACGGCGCGCCTCTTCGGCAGCTGCCTGTTCCCTTCGTGGCTTCACCTCCTGCCGCGGCCTCTTTGCGTCCTTCTCCTGTGCCTATATAAGAGAGGTCGCTCCTCTCCAAAGAGACACAACAGAAGCTCCTCTTCCTATCGCCACAAAGTTCCAACCACTACGCTGCTGCTATGTTCTTCCCCATCCCGTCTTGCGGCGTGCACCGCAGGTCGGGACAGTAGGCCTCCGAAACCGCACCTTTTGAGTCTTGTACGGGAGAAGGGTGATAAGGTTTTTGGGGAGCGCTCAGCGCGACTACTGGCTGCTTCATCACGGACGATCCGGTCGCCGACGACTACTTCCCCGACAACGACTTCTTCCCCAACGTCCACGACCTCCTCGACGACATGGCAGGCGAGGACACCGACCCCAAGTCCAGCGCTTCTGCTGCTGCTGTCCCATACGTGTTCTTGTCTTTCCTGTTAAAGGTGTTGCCGCAGTTCCTTGTTCCAGTCCTTGTCCTACACATGATAGGTTCTACTTCATATATGCTACTTGCTATACTGTCTGCTTTAGATATGATAGGCTACGGTTCATATATGCAGAAGTTATTTACCTTCTCTCTGTCAGAACACATGACTTGTTTTATCTCTACTATATTAGTCATGCTTTATCTAGTATTTCTGGTAATAAAATCATTTGGTAAATTGCTCATATTTCCAACAGTCCTAATCTTTGATGCCACCGTTCGAAAGAGGGCTTGATGACGGAGTAGACTCGACGATGCTTGTTACTAAGAGCTCCGGAGGAGATGGGGTAGAGGCCGCCAACGCATCTACCGTGATAGAGAGGTGCCCTCGTTGCCTGATCCTTGATGAAAAAATAGCGAGGATGAGTTTCAAAGAAATCATCATTATCGGTGGCTAAACGAGAGATAGAGGCAAGGTTTTTGTCAGCTTGAGGAACATGGAGAACATCCTTAAGAACAAGATCACGTTGAAGAGTAGGGGAACTAAGCGAAACTTGACCAATGTGACAAATATCCATACCTTTACCGCTGGCTGTGTGGATCTGGCCGTTGCCGTGATACGTCTCGCGCAGAGCAAGTTGCTCTAGCTCATTGGTGACATGATCAGTAGCACCGGAATCAACGTACCAGACGTCGTCCCCGCCTTGCTCGCGCATAGAAGCTGCAACCAGTTTGGAATCAGGGACAAAGTTTTCATCGTACCGATGCCAGCAGTCGATGACCTCATGACCGGCTTTCTTGCATAGTTGACACCGGGGGCGAGGACGCGAAGAGGAGGTGCGGCGGCCAGTGTTGGAGTTGAAGCCGCCACCCCCCTGGTTGTTGCCGTAGCCGCCGTCGTAGTTGTGGTCGTAGCCGCCACCAGAGCATGCACCGTCGCCCGACGAGGTGCCACGGCCGCATCCGCCACCGCGGTTGGTGCCCTGAAGACCACGTCCACGGTCGCGACCCCGAGAAGCGGAGTATGCAGAAGATTGCCGAAGATCGCCGTCGTGGAGGAGGGTGAGGCGGGCGTCGAAGCTGAGCAGCTGGCTGTGTAGCTCCGGGACCGTGATCGGTTCCACTCGTGCCGCCAAAGTAGAGACAACGGGATTATATTCCATGTCGACGCCGGCAAGAATTTTGGAGATGATCTCCGAATCGGAGAGCGCCGAGGCGGTGCAAGCAACTTCATCGGTGAGGGTTTTGATCTTGCCGAGGTACTCTGCCATGGACATATTACCTTTTTTAAGGTTGGTGAGCTCAATGCGGGTGTTGATCGCCTGCGCCTGGCTCTGGGCAACGAACATAGCGTTGATGGCGCGCCACACCTCGGCCGGCGTCTGGAGCATGGCCACCTGGGACAGAATCTCGCGGGAAAAGGAACCCATCAAGAACCCTTGAAGTTGTTGTTGTTGAGCATACCAGAGGGTGCGGGCGACGTTGACGACTTGCTCTTCTTTGCCATCTTTGGTGATGGTGAGGGTGGCCGGCGGCGGCGGGCTCGTGGCTTCAAGGTGGTGCTCCATCTGGGCACCCTTGATCTGAGGAAGCACGATGGCTTTCCAGAGGAGGAAGTTCCCTCTCGTCAGCTTCTCCTGTGGTGGCGATCCGAGAAAGGTGGTGGTGGTTGTGGATGAGGAGGCAAAGGTGGAGGCGGAGGAGGTGGTGGTGATCGCGCCCATGGTGTTGGGTGACATGGAGGCGGAGGTGGTGGACATGGCTCGGTCGCGAAGGTAGCTAGATGCGATTTTCTCTTGATCTGATGAGGAAAAGGCTCTGTTACCATGTAAAGTAGTTTGGGAAGCGTAGAACCCTTTGTCTCGGGCCACGTGTATATATTGAGGCAAAGCCTTGGTTGACAAGTTACAGATCGAGAGAGGAGGAGGAGATCGACCAGGAGAGGTCGTTACATGAGATATACGAGATAGAGAGAAGAAGAGATAGATACAAGTTTAAACACCTCTCCTATCCATATACAATAATTCTAACAGATCATAGTGGGCGGAAAAGGTGCTGATCTTGGGCAGACATCGATCATCTGGGAAGCTTACGAGAATCCAGAGACCAAAAACAGTTTTCCGTGCCGAGCATGGGTGAGGTTCATGCATCCTTTCAGTCCAGAAGACTTCATTCAAAGTTTAGTGGAGCAGTTTCACACATCTGTAGGGGTTGACCTTCTGCTGGAAGCGAAAAAGATGGGGCAAGAGTTAGCTGAGGAATTCAATGGATATGTCAATGCCAAGAAGTTCCTGATTGTGCCTAATGACTTATCAACCATTGAAGAGTGGAATCGGGTTAAGAGGTGCTTCCCGAACAATAAGAAAGGGAGCCTGATAATAGTGTCCACAAGGCAAGTTGAAGTTGCAAGCTTATGTGCAGGACAAGAAAGCATAGTATCTGAGCTCAAGCAATCGTCTATTGATCAGAACATTTATGCTTTCTATGAGAAGGTAACTTCAAAGTTCTACCGCTTGTGCTCTTCTAGTTCAGCCTTTTGATTTAATTAACTGCATTTGCAGTTAAGTCATATTACTTATTAGTTAGAGGTTGGAAACCGATGTACTCTCTATTTGGAGATATATACATTAACTGTATCTTCATTGTCCAAGTTCAAAACTCAGACCACCAATAAATCCAATTATACATACATTATATGACACAAAATTGATTCCACTGGATTCGTATTCAAAGCATTTTCTTGTGATGATGTTTTTACTTATAATTATTAACAAAAAAATTACAGTCAAAGATTGAATGTAGACAGTCAATGACCACATGTGCGAGCAATTAGTTAGGGTTTGCCTTATCTGGCTGTTGATGATCTGTTTTCGTTATCAATAGCTAGCTATATACACATTGCCCCCCAGCAATATGCTGGTTAATAAAGGACAAGGGTACTAAGCATGTCGATTAGTTCCTGGCAATATGCTAAGGAATGGAGGCAAGGGAACTAAACATGTTGGTTATTGTAGCACACTAGCAAAACTATCCTAATTGGGGTGGCGAATGCGGCAAACTACCAAAGTGCAGTAGTTAAAATTTTGAGACTGCTTAACGTATCTTGCTTGTGCCCAGGGTTCTCAAGATGGAACAGATTTAATGATGGTTGCCGGGCCTAGCTCAAAAAGTGCAGTCACCAATGGTACAGACCAATCTCAGGGTGCTGATTGGAATCATGCGATGAGAAAGAGCTTCAGTTGCGCCATGTCCATGACAACTGCTCTAGAGGAATCACATCTTGTTGGTCGAGACAAAGAAATGAAAAAGATCAGTCCATAAGGACTGGAACAGAGTGGGGACGGCACGAACGCGATGTACCGGCGACTAACAACGGGAACGAGGCAGGAGATACAGCAGTTTAAGAGCATCTTCAACAGCCGCGCTAAACTAGTGTCGCGTCGTAAAATTGTCCGTTTTAACACGTGCGCAATCGGTATAGTGGCTTCAGCGGGCGCGCAAAAACAGCGCGCGCGGCATATCTAGTTCAGCGCGCGGGCCAAAACAGGATCACGCGCCGCTTATTTGCTGCGCCCGCTCCCACCCCC